>NC_073353.2:34125000-34247500 GCF_027580225.2 Misgurnus anguillicaudatus
AAATTTAAATTTGGCAAACACATCAGAGTTGTCGGCTGTTAAGTGTTGACAAAAACGTCAGATAAAGGCGTGTCTATTTAGTGTCTCACTAGCACCCCCATTTGTCTAAAATGTGGGGTTTCTTTTACCTACAGTACCTAAATGGATCAGTAGCAACATGAAATATTCCACTGATATTTACCCACTTGATGCACATGCCCACCGTGCATCGTTTTCTCGGAGGCACCGTGTAGCGGTAAAAAAACGTGCGAGGGCCCGCCATCGCTGCTTGCAGCTATATTTATTCTTTTTTTTCTTTTTCTCCGACTTCAGCGGGACTTTAGAGGGCCTAAACATACTCGAAAACTCATGAAAGTTTGCACAGATGTCAAGAGTGATGAAAATTTACATGTGGTGTATGCTTTAGAATTAGGCGTGAGAAAATAGCTCTATAGCGCCACCTACAAATTTTCAACGAAGCAGCCCTCGGACTGTGTTTGACGTACAATTACGAAATTCGGTACGCGTCTGTAGCATGACAAGAGCTACAAAAAAGTCTCTTGGAGCGAAGCCGTAAACCAAACAGGAAGTCAGCTATTCTGAGTTATTTTTGTGATTTGGGCGCAGTTTTTGTCATTTCCAGGCGTCATACTTAACTAACTCCTCCTACAGTTTTCGTCGGATCATCTTCATATTTGGTGAGTGTCATCTTAAGGCCTTTGTGATGCTAAATTGCGAAGGATTTGACTCTACGTAAAAATTTGTGTCGGTTCTGGCCCGACAAAGTTTGATGTTTTCCAATGAAACAGGAAGTTGCTGGAACTCATGCATACAGTGTCCGATCTGTCCCAAATTTCACATGATTGCTAAGAGTCCTGACCTGAACACATCTACATAACAATTTTCATTTATAGCCATAGCGCCACCAGCTGGCAACCTGAAGGAACATGTTTTAGCGCCACTTTCAAATATTGAATGAAGCAGCCCTTGGACTGTGTTTAACTTACATGTACGAATTTCGGTATGCTCATGTATTATTACAAGCCCTACAAAAAAGTCTATTGGAGCAACGCCCTAAACCAAACAGGAAGTCAGCTATTTTGAATTATTTCTCAGATTTTGGCTCAGTTTTTCTCATTTCCAGCAGTCATACTTTAACTAACTCCTCCTACAGTTTTCTTCGGATCATCATCATATTTGGCGAGTGTCATCTTAAGGCCTTTGTGATGCTAAATTGCGAAGGATTTGATTCTATATTAAAATTTGTGTCTATTTCGGCCAGCCAAAGTTTGATGTTTCGCTATGAAACAGGTTGCTGGAACTCAGGCATACAGTGTCCGATCTGTCCCAAACTTCACATGATTGCTAAGATTCATGACCTGAACACATCTACATGTCAATAGTCACTTATGGTTATAGCGCCACCAGCTGGCAACAGGAAGTGACATGTTTACAATGATTATCCAATGTCTGATCTGTCCCAAACTTCACATGATTAATAAGAGTCCTGGACTGAACACATCTACATGTCAATAGTCACTTATGGTTATAGCGCCACCAGCTGGCAACAGGAAGTGACATGTTTACAATGATTATCCAATGTCTGATCTGTCCCAAACTTCACATGATTAATAAGAGTCCTGGAGTGAACACATCTACATGTCAATAGTCACTTATGGTTATAGCGCCACCAGCTGGCAACAGGAAGTGACATGTTTACACTGATTATGCAATGTCCGATCTTTCCCTAACTTCACATGATTAATAAGAGTCCTGGACTGAACACATCTACATGTCAATAGTCACTTATGGTTATAGCGCCACCAGCTGACAACAGGAAGTGACATGTTTACACTGATTATGCAATGTCTGATCTGTCCCAAACTTCACATGATTAATAAGAGTCCTGGACTGAACACATCTACATGTCAATAGTCACTTATGGTTATAGCGCCACCAGCTGACAACAGGAAGTGACATGTTTACACTGATTATGCAATGTCCGATCTTTCCCTAACTTCACATGATTAATAAGAGTCCTGGACTGAACACATCTACATGTCAATAGTCACCAGTGTTGGGCAAGTTACTAAAAAATTTGTAATTAGTTACAGTTACTAATTACTTCTTTTAAAAGTAACTGAATTACTCTACCGGTTACTGTATATCAAAAGTAATTAGTTACTTAGAAAAGTAACTTTTAAGTTACTTTTATGTCTGCTTTTTAAATGTAAATATGAACAGTACTGAACAGTCAAACAGTAAAATGATATGGATGGGCTATTTTACACGTAAGACTCTAATATATCACATACTGTAGGAGCCTATTTTGCTTTAGATTCAACCTTTGAATATTTTTGTTAGAAATTATCTTAATATTTAAACTTAGTTTATTTATGTATATCATTTAGACCATTTAGACAAATATTCTGCATGTTTACAAAAATATAAAATGTGTTAAAATTGTGTAGTGTCTCTTTAAAAATTTGGAGACAATTGTGTCAACATGTCAAATTTTCTAAAATAAATTATAATTTTTCTGATTTCATATTTATTTTAATAAGTTAGAAACGTCTCCGCTGTGTCCTGCTGACAGGCACGATGCATGTGCAGCAGATGAGGCAAATTATGGGTCCTCCGAAGGTTAGACCGTCTCATTTCAGTTCTCTTCGCGAACTTCTGAGCGCCTTGAATGGGCAAGTGCTCACCTTTTATTGCATGCTTAGTAGGGTGCAGCACTTGAATTGGAACACAGCTTGTGAAGCTTGCCACAGGGACTGCGCTCTTTGGTCATATATTGTTTGTTTTCTGTTGGATTTAAATGATACACAGGATTAAAGGAAGATATTTACTCAGAAAACGGAGTAGGCTACGTGGATTGTTTTGTCGGACGGACACAGAGCGAGTGGATTGTTTTGTCAGATGGACACAGAGCGAGTGGATTTTTTGTTCGGATACGGAGAGACTGAAACTAAAACTAAAAGCGAGCTCACACATACTATGGAGTTTTAACACGGGTGTACACCGCAGTGTGAATATTTTAGTGGAAACAACAATCGCGGATCGTTCTCTTCCATGAAGCCGATGTAAACATCTAAGAATATATGATCATTTCTTAGATTTATTACCTTTGTGGACTACAAATGCAAGTTGATGTCATACTGCGATTGCTTGGTGAAGATATGAGACCGATTTACAAACATGAGACCGGATGGATTATGACTTGCGCACAATTTTTAAACAAAGGTATGTTGTCCCGTTTAGATTTTTCATGTTCATTCTATATGCACTGTCAGCTATGATGAAGTGTAATGAATCATTGCGCCGCCAACTACAGTCCTGCGACGTCAGATATGTCTTGTCTATTTTTTACAAAATAGAGTAACGCGCGTAACGAACTCATTTAAATTTCAGTAATTGTAATTGCGTTACTTGATTTAAAAAAATAGTGGAGTTACAGTAACGCGTTACTCCCATCACTGATAGTCACTTATGATGCCAATAGTCAGTTACGGTCATAGCGCCACCAGCTGGTAACAGGAAGTAACATGTTTACAATGATAATGCAATGTCAGATTTGTCCCAAACTTCACATGATTGATAAGAGTCCTGGACAGAACACATCTACGTGCCAATATTTACATGTAGTCACTCATACACACACACACACACACACACACACACGCTCACTCACTCTCTCTCTCTCATGCTATCTTACACGATGCTACCTCGCTGTCATTTGTAATTAGCAACAGGAAATGTGGCACATTATACTACACTTTTAAATGGTTCACCTATGTTTACATGCTTAAATGCCTATTTACTACTGTTCCCTTTAATTCTTCTCATGCCACGGCGTGGCGGTGTCAGGTGTGCGAGGGCCCTTCCATCACTGCTTGCAGTTTTAATGACATTTGTTCTGCATTTGTCACAAACATGATGTGCTATTAAAAAATTTAATTGTGTGATAATCTGTCAGTTTTGTGTCTTCGCCTTTTTGAAGACTTAATATAATTTAATTTTGCAGTGCAGTTTTTATGTTAAATATTTTCATATGTGTCTCTAACCTGGTATAACTTAGAAAGCCGTGAAACAGAAATCTTCACTATCAGAAAAATGGTACAAAATCTGTACCCTTTCAAAGGTCTTAAAACTTTTTCCAAGTTTAAGTGCTATAATTGGGTCCCCAGTGCTTCTATCAACCTAGAAAGTGTGAAAAAGATCATTGGGTAAGCCATTTTCTGCAAAATTGGGTCATTCAGATTTCGCCTGTCTGGTGAGGTAGGTAGCAAGGCCAATTACAATAATACCGCCCCACTAATCTGTACTATCCAACCACGGCATTGCCATTTAGTGCATAGAGAAAGAGAGAGAGGAAAAATAATTTACAGCACAATTGAGTTTTAATTGCAACAAACCACCATCATTGTGATCAGTGTTTGCATTTCATCAGCTCATTTGCATTTTAAAGGACACACCCAAAAACAGGCCTACAAAGTAGCAATTTTAACATGCTATAATTAATTATCCGTGAAGCTAAAACTTCACATAAGCACTCTGGGGACACCAAATATTATTTTACATCTTAAAAAATGTCATAATATTACCCTTTTAATAAACGTTTTTTTTTTTGCGGTTACTCATCTGGACGGAACTTAACTTCCGGTCTCTTGTTTGTTTAACTCTTTCCCCGCCAGCGTTTTTAAAAAAAGTTGCCAGCCATCGCCAGATTTTCATGATTTTCACAAGTTTAATGCTTTCCAAAAAAAGTTCTTCCTCTAAATATATAAGCATACAATATATCAAATGAAAGAACAGACCAGAAAGAACAGGAAAAAAAATTCACCTTCATTAGTTCTCTTATTATCACCTCTCAAACATGGGAAGGTTTCTTTAAAAACACAAAATTTTGAGCAAAAAGCTGAGATAATTAAATTTTTGCAAAGGACTTTTGATAGAGATCAGATGCAGAGCGATCTTTAAAACATGCACAGAGTTCTTTCTCTTTCACGTGAGGCGTTACTTCCGGGTTGTATACGTTGCGGAAGTGCGCCTGGTGGATAATAGCGGTATTGCAGAAAGCGGGAAATACTCGTCATTGGCAGGGAAGCATTTTCTCTTAATTGACCAGATAATTTGTCAATGACGGGGAAAGAGTTAATAGTCGGGCTAGTGGTTAAACTCTGGAACAAATACTTTGTCGAAAATAACAAATGTTTTTGTTTCCTAAAGATGAGGGTAGACGGTGATCATGGATAACCGCTATGTGAGGGGAGGTTTGGCAGTTGATCTGTAGTTAACATTGTATACATTATAAAGTACACATTTTACACAGTAACGTTGGTGCAGTTTAGTTTTTGATATGCTTTAGCTATGATTTGAACTGAGGTAATCTACTTGTTGTTTATTTTGCTTGTTATCAGAAATAAACTACTCTAAAAGGACTCTGTTGTTATTGATTCTTTGCCGAAGTTTACTTGAAGTTTTGTTGTTCCATGAAAACCGTTTATTTATGTTGTTACTAGGGGTGGCACGGTTCATGAAAAAAAATCCGAACCGTTCGGTTCGCTTGTCTCGGTTCGGAGCGCGTGTGTGCCGTACGGTTCAACGGTTCATGGCATGCGTAACCTCATGCCCTGTATGTGACCCCAGATAGCGTGTTTCCCTTTCGCGAATAGCGCGAAAGAAGAGGTGACTGCTGTGGCGAGTGAGTGCTGCCGGTCATGTTACGTGTGGAAATGGCAAGAGGGAGAGAAATGGAAGTCTGCCCGGAGTTGGAGGATGCCCCAGCATCGTATAAGTTTGGTGTGTGGAAACATTTTTTATTTCATGTTACCTATGATGATATAGATACAACTGCAGGCTATGGGTTGAATGTGTTCAAAACAGCCACACGCGACGACAGCCTTCTCTCCGCCCATTTATCTAATCTGAGGTAATGAACACTGTTTTACGTCTTTTCGTATTCAGCGCTATTTTTAGCCTTTCATTGATAAAACGAAAGCGGCTGATTTCCGCGTAGTTTCATTTTGCTACCGCGTGAAAGTTGCGCGATCTTATTTCATAAACTGCCCCTTAAAGTAATCAGGACAGAAGTAGTCAAAAGTGGACAAAAGAGACGGATTTACCGTAAATATTACAGGTGTAAACGTTATGTTTCTCTCTCGTCCACATATACTCTCTGCAGTAAAAAAGCAGCCTCTCAGTGATAAATCTTAGAGCTACACTGATGTTGGGATTTTGATAAATGCAAGTTATCTTTTTGTGCTAAAAAGGCACATAAGTTCATGTAGATGGCAATACACATTCTCTTTTTTGCCAAATAAATGAAAAGCATGTTGAAATCATCAATGTCTTCCCTCTTGCTGTATCAAAATCTCACCTGGCTTTCCTCAGGGATGTTTACCAATAATGTGCTTAAAGTCAAATTCAGTTTGTGCATGATTACATGATATAACTTTTTTATTACTGTATCCTAAATTATGGATAATTAATACATTAATAAGATAATACATTTCTGGAGTGTTAAAAATTAAAAGAAAAAATAACAACAAGAACCGTACTGAACCGAGAACCGTGAACATAGAACCGTGATACGAACCGAACCGAGGGTTTTGTGAACCGTGCCACCCCTAGTTGTTACTACTGAAACTGTCTGTATGTACCTTTTATGGTAGCAATATGTATCTTTGAGGTACTAATATGCACCCCTTTATGTATAAATGTGTACTTTTTGTAAGCGTTCTGCTTCTATGACAGCTTGTGTACCTTTTATCTGAAAGAGTATAAACATGCAAGTGATGTTAACTCAATTTACTTGAACTCAATTTAATTTAATTTTGTTTTGAGAAAATAAGATTTGTTTTCTAAGAAAGTCTTTTGTTGTTTTTTTCCACTTGAGATTGAAATCAATTCGCCTTTGGGTCAGAGCAATAAACATTTAAACAATGTCTTCAGACAAGCCTCTTCAAGATCCAACTTTCATCCTCACAGTGACCTCATATGAATTACTTTATATTTTACCTGCAGTACTTACACACCTCCATACCCTGTACTTATCTTTACTTGTATTTTGGATCTATAGCATAGTATCTGCACTCAAACTGTGCTAAATAGCACTAAAAGTGGTTCACTGGCTCGTAATCATAGGGGAACCATTTTAAGTGCCATATAGCACCTATGTAGTACCTTTATGGCACCTGTGTAGAACCCTATTGTGCTATATAGAACCATATCTGGTGGTATAGTGGTGCCATATCATCCCCGTATGATTCTTTAGGTGCTATATAGCACTAAAAATGGTTCCCCTATGATTACGAACTTTTAGTGATATTTAGCAAAACAAATTTAGAGTGTGCTACACTGTAATTTAGTTGTCTATATATAAGTATTTGCAATTACTTTGGGTTTCTTGATGTTTAAAGCCAAATGCTGTGTGTCTGATAAGTGCACTCATAAACAAATGTAAATGAAGTAAAACTTTCTTGCTGAGACATGCTGGTGGTGCTATTTGATCACCTTTAATCCTACTTTTGCAATTGCTCACAAAGAATGGAAATAATGAGTAAGGTTTAAGTCTCCAAGGAAACAGCTGCCAAATACAGCTGTAAATAATTTTCCAGCCAGTACTTATATTTCAGTATAAAATGGAGTCATTTTGGATTGCTCCAGACCTTGCTGCTATTTTTCTTGTTTAGAGGACATACATCTAAAGTTCTTTTGTACAGTCTGACTGTACCTCAGTTGGTAGAGCATTGCATTAGCTGTGCAAAGGTCATGGGTTTGATCACACATGATAAAAATGTACCTTAAATGCATCAGAAAAAAATGTCCTTAGCTGTCACTGGGGCAGTTCCCTCTCAAAAAGTACATCTGTTCATTTTAGTACCTCAGAGGTATATTTGGGTACCAAAGAGTGCATGTTAGTACCTCAAACGTACAAATATATACTGTACATACAGTGGCAAGAAAAAGTATGTGAACCCATTGGACTTTCATAGTTTTCTGAATACATTTGTCATAAAATGTCATCTGATCTTTAAGGGTATTGACAAACATAATGTGTCTAAAACTAATAACACAAAAAATCTGATCTTTAATGAGAACAACCAAAAAAAACTCATAATGCTTGTGGGAAAAAGTATGTCAACCCTTGATTTAATGACCAATTGGAGTCAGGTTTTAGCACACCTGGAGTCTCGTTAAGATAACACGTTTGGAGGTGTGGATTACAAATACTTTGACGAATAAAAAACCTTCAAACTTTTGGAGTTTCTTCTGCACCCTTATGTGAGCCATGCCTCACCCAAAAAAAAGCTTTCAGAGGAGCTACGATCAAGAATTGTTGCTTTACATAAAGCTGGAAAGGGTTACAAAGCTATTTCAAGGACTTTAGAAATTTACCAATCTACAGTTAAAGGTGCAGTGTGTACATTAGAGGGGCATCTAGTGGTGAGGTTGTGAATTGCAACCAACGGCTCAGTTCACTGCTCACCCCTCGCTTTTGAAACACGTAGAGAAGCTACTGTAGCCACCACCAGACAAACAGGTCACCGTCGGAGACAACTAAAAGTTTGTTCGTAAAGGGCTTCTGTAGAAACATGGCGGCCCAAAATGGCGACTTTCATGTAAGGGGACCCTCTGTGTATGTAGATAAAAACATCTCATTATAAGGTAATAAACACGAAACCGAAAATAATGGTTCATTTTGAAAGGTCTTTATACACCCTTGATAATATAGTTTTGTATATTATTTAGCATTTATATCAAGAGATCCTTCTAAAAATTACACACTGCACCCTTAAGCAAAAAATCTACAAATGGAAACGCTTTCTTGCTACTCTAACAAGAAGTGTGTGCCCTGTCAAAATGACACCGAGCACAACGAAGACTCGAATGACAGACATTTGAAGGCATCATTGGAACTTGCTAACATCTCTGTTCATGAGTCTACAATATGTAAAACACTGAACAAGCAGGGTATCCATGGCAAGACACCATGAAGGAAACCACTGCTTACTAAAAAGAGCATTGCTGCATGCCTGGGGCCTCATTTATAAAGCGTTTTTACGCACAGATTTGATCTACAGTAAGACCGTGCGTACGCTCAAATCCACTCAAACGCTCAGATTTATAAAACTTGTCTTTGACGTGGAAAAGTACTTACCTCCACGTCAGGTTCCGACTTGACGTACGCACGTTTCCTTGTGGCAATATTGCAGTATTGCAGGTAGGCATATTCGAAACTTTTTGTTTTGTACCTTTTGTGGTCAACATGCAGAAACATTTTTTCATTTGTTTTGGAGTTGTCCTTATTCAAAAAAGAAAGAAAAAAATGGTTAGATTTCTGCTCTTTTGTTAGAATTCATATATTTTTCTTAAGACTTTGGAAAATATTTAATTAGTTTTTTTCTCTTATGATATCTTATTACATAAGAAATATTATTTGATTAATGTGTTACTTTTGTTTGCAACGTTTATTATAAATAAATGTAAATATGGTGATTATAAACCATTATTCCGTATTTTTCTATTAGAAGTTAAGCAATAGGCTACCTAAAATCTATTAATAATCTGATAAAGAATATAAGAAAGCTGCTAAATTTATTAATGTATGTCAGCATTTCCATGTTTTAATTTAATTATTTTTTTCTCTTTCATCCCCTGGCTAATGTAAAAAAAGTGTTGAATATGTTTGATTAAAAATAAATAAATATTCGAAACTTTTACAGCGTCAACATCATCTGTATTAGAGCTTAGATCGGGCACAAAAAACCATAACCGAAGCCCCTGCACGTTGTGTCCGAGCCCAGCCCGACCGACACATTACTGACAATGTTTTAATAGTGCGCCGTGACGTTCTCAACTACAATTCAGAGTTTTTTGAATTACAGAAATCTGTTTAGAATTATCTTAATGAGCTAATGCAACAAGGACGAGGCATGTAAACTGCGCTGTTTGTTTATTCAGAATAGAAACATGCAACAATGATGCACACAGAAAATGAACAAACTGTGGAGAAGGCCTACTAGGCTACTCCAAAATAATTTAACCAGGTTTTAGAATATATTTTAAAACAAAATATGTTGGCCTATTTTGATATTTTAAAATGTAGGCCTATTCTAATGCAAAAAGATGGCGCCCAAGCTATAGGTTCAGAAAACGATTTTCTAGTTCGTCATCTTTTCAAAAAATATTTAAAAATATAGCAAAATTGTTTCGCAGTGTTTAAGGCACACATGTAAATGTTACAGAACATGTGCTTTATTGAATGAGAGTAAAACCGATCGAATTTAATGATTAAAACGACGTGAAAGGAACTAAATTGTGAAGCCTCGATGTATCCAAGGGGCATGCGACATTTAAGAGTGATGGGTATTTCAAAAATTTATACAAATTATTCCCATACATCGATTTTAATGTTAAACATCTGTAAATCCAAATGAATCCATATGGAATATATTCCGACAGTTTAAGATACGATATTTGAATTTTAAAGTCGAAAATATCTTATTTTAACACCGCCGCGCAGGAGGCATGGCAAACTGAAACAAAACTTTAAAGACACAAATATAATATATAATATATGTTTAGCCTACGTGTAAAACTATATTTAAATGAAACCCGTGAATTGAAGGATCCACTAATAATCGCCTTAACTTGAGTGATGTCAATAAAGTTTCCATGTTAGAAATATTAAAAACTTAAGCAAACCACAACAAACATGCCTTCCCACCACTCGCCATTGTAGCAGTCAGAGAACCCGGCCCTTGAAATTAGGGGCGTCTACAAGGCGGAGCTCCAAAAGCACTCAGCTGCGCACAACTCCAAGATCACTTGTGACCTACAAACGGCACACCTGGAAAAGAGGCGCACGCACGTTTTTTTGTGCGTAAGCTCCTTTTCTCTGAATCACACTTACGATCATTTCAGAAATGGTCTTAGATGAAATGTAGGACAGTTCCTACGTCGCACTTTTATAAATGAGGCCCCTAAAGTTTGCAAAGAGCACATTGACACTCCACAGCGGTATTGGCAAAATATTTTGTGGACTGAGAAAACTAAGATTTTTGAAAAAAACACACAGCGCTACATCTGGCGTAGAAAGGGCACAGCATGTCATCATGAAAACATTATCCCAACTGTAAAGTATGGTGGAGAAAACATCATGATTTGGGCCTGCTTTGCTGCATTAGCCTGGCCAGCTTGCAATCATTGAAGGAAAGATAAATTCCCAAGTATGTCAGACAATTATTCAGAATAATGTGAGAATGTCTGTACGTCAGCTGAAACTGCGTAGAAGGTGGGTGATGCAACATTACAACTGCTAGGAGTGTGATGGATCACAAAACTCGGGGTTTTATCACATTACAGTTTTTGAGGCACGGATCGGAGAATTTTTCGGATCAGCAAAAAAAGGGTGGAAAAATCTAATAACAAATAAAATCTTAAGGTCTTTATTGTATGATCTAAATATAATTATAATTTTTTGAGCTACAGAAGTGATTTTCTCTTTGTCTTGGGTTGTTTGATTAACATTAATGACACAGACTTAAGTAGGTTAATTGAGGTTACTGTCTCTTTAAGATAAGCACGGACTGGTTTCTGCCTAATCTATACATAAACTTAAGACATAAACAAATGTTTTTATTAGAAAAAGAATACTGTGGAGATAATTTTGTTTGTATGTGCCCAGTCAAGAACAGAAAGATTTCATGTTCGCTTTCTTTTTGAAACGCGTCTCTCCATGTGTGCACTTTTGAGTGCAATTAAACGTGCACGAACACACAGACGGAGGGTGAATTCCAAACGGTGCCGCATAAACACCCTACATAAAAATGTTTTGTTTTTCTGTGCTCTCTTCGCCAAATGTATGTTAATAGACTACAGTATGAGAAACATTAGTGCAACTCTCTCTAAAGTTCACATCAAGAGTTCTGATCTTTGAAGGGCATAGGGATGATCACATCTGACTGGAGCTGGACCGGACACATTCAACCACAAGTTGCTTTTTGTAGTTAAATTGTTTAAAATCACTTTAATGTTAACATTTGCAAGCCTCTGAAACACATGCACATGGTTAACTTTCCCTATTTAAATTTGCGTATTAATCCGCGAATCGCATGCAAGCCGAACCATGGGTCGTGATCTGTACAGATCACGGATCAACTGCGATCCATCACAGCACTAACAATGACCTAAAACACAGTAGCAAGTCCACAACAGAATGGCTTCAGAAAACAAAATCCCCCTTTGGGAGTGGCCAACTCAGAGCACAGACCCCAACCCTATAGAGATGCTATGGATTGCCTTGAAGAGGGCCATACACATAAGATGTCCAAAGAATATGACAGAGCTAAAGCAGTTCTGCCAGGAAGAATGGGCTAAAATTCCTCCTCAGCAGGTCTGATCCACAGCTGCAGGAAGTGCGGGTTGAGGTTATTGCTACCAAGGGGTTTATTAATTCTAAGGATTCACTTACTTTTTCCACTACCATTTTGAATGTTGAATGAGTGTTTAATAAAGACATAAAAGATCAGATTTTTTGTGTAATTATTTTTAGACACATGGGGCCCTATCTTGCACCCAGCGCAATTGACTTTGTCAGTGACGCATGTATCATTTCGTATTTTGCACTGGCGCACAGCGGGTTTTTCCCTCCACAGACGCACGTCGGCAAACTAGGGAATGAACTTGCGCTCCCTGGGCGGTTCAGCGCAAAAAAGGAGGCGTGCTCCGGCGCAAACCATCTCTTATGCTATTTTGCAGTTTCAAAAAACAATTGCGCTACTAACCAAAAAAAACTAGTCTAAAGTCAGTGGCGCGTTGCGCGTGGTTCATTATGCTATTTTAAGGGCGCATGCTTGACCATAATGTATAGCGTGCACAACGCGCATTGCTTATCTAATCTACACAGATGCAACAGTTATTTTTGCAAATCATAAATTGTTACAATAAAAAATATTAATACATGAGATAAGGGAAATCATTGTGGTGAGCATTGTGGTAGTTTTTATTTATTTTGTGTGGCAGCGTTATAATAACAATTATCATGCAAATAACGATTAAAATATTTTCATAAGTTTGTTGTGTGGCTGTATTACGTTTATTTTATCTAAATAATAATTAAAATGTTTTCATAAGAAACCTTCATGTATGTGAACTTGATTTGTAAGTGTACTTTGGGGTTGGACCTTGCTTGCGTTTCTTGTGTCCGATTTTTAAGCCCCCAAACCCCTTCAGCTGTGAGGGTGGACGCAGCGTTGTCCTTCTGTGTGCCCGGCGTGCCCGATTTATGCTGGCAAGCTTGGGATCCCCCCGTCTCCTGACATCGTAGTGCTTGGCGCAGCTGATGAGACAATTGCGGCTATCTCCTCTCACGCCTGTTTAACCGACGCTGATTTGGGCGGGTTTCTCCTATGCCCATACAAAACAACTTCTCTGTCTTTGACTGCTCTTACAAGAACGTCGGTCTCCTCGGCTGTGAACCGCTCCTGGCGTGCGCCTGTCAAATCCGTCATAATAATAGCAACCCGCCATTGAACTTGCGCCCTTGCGTTTAAAGGGAATGTTGGATAGCGTTCTGATTGGTTTATTTGACGTTACGCCCAAACCACACCTATGAATAATGAACCTACTTCAGACCAACCCCTTATTGATTTGCACCCGGCGCAAGACTTATTTCTCCCGCCGGGAAAATAGCAACAGCGCCCAAGATCCGCCCACAAAGTCACTTGCGCTTTGCGCTTCGGACTTGCGTTTCAGATCGTTAAAATAGGGCCCATGATGTTTGTTAATACCCTTGACTTAGACGAAGATCACATTTTATGACACATTTATTCAGAAAACCATGAAATTCCAAAAGTTTTACATACTTTTTCTTGCAACTGTATCTGGTCACTGCCCCAGTGAAAGCTAGGGACCATTTGTGACCATGTTATCTTTAGTGTAGGTCACTCTGGATAAACACAATTTCACAGCAAGTCACAAAATATTTGATTAATTTATTCGTGTTCATGGACATGATTTTCCGCTTTTTTCGTGCCATTGAGCACGAATGTCGTCTTCGTGCCACGTAGCACGAGTTTCTATAAATAGTTTTTCGTTTGCATGGCACGACTTTATTCTTCGTGTAATTTAATATTTTGTTTTCTCATTGATTTTTAATATTTTTAAATCATTGTCAGTTTGGGTTTGGGTTAGATTTGGGTTTTGGGATAGGATGTAATTTTATGTATCGGTTTCTACATGCTTTTCTTCTGATTTTAAAATTTATTTTCGCTGGGGGTTGGGGTTAGAGTTGGGTTTTGGGTTAGGATGTCTGAAATGTAACTGACAGTCGTTCTAACCCCAACCCCAAGCGACAATGGTAAAAACATAGAAAAAAACCAATGAGAAAACTAAATATTAAATGACACGAAAAATAAAGTCATGCCATGCACACGAAAAATTATTTATAGAAATTCCTGCTGAGTGGCACGAAAAAGACATTCGTGCACAATGCCACGAAAAAAGCGGAAAATCGTGTCCATGAAAACGAATAAATTAATCAAATATTTCGTGACTATAACACGACTTGCCGTGAGACTGGGTTGGGAAAAAATGCATGAATGTAAATGCAGCTGCACATCCTTTGACACTTTTTCTCCTCTGTTGGAAACCCAGGCTTCATGTAAGTTGCAGAAAGACATCCTGCTCTTGAAACGTCCCACATCGGCACTAAATGATTCTGCACATGGTGGAGATCCCAAGGCAAGACTGTATTCCTTGGCTGTCAAATCTCAAACCGTGTTTTCCTGTTAAAGCCATTTAGGTATCCAAAGCACAAACTGGCAAGGGAAACACAAAGCATGTCAATATCAAAATGTTCAACTGTTTACCAAATATCCTCTATTACTGTCTGATCATTCATCAGAAAAAAAAAACATAAATTCATAAGTTTAGGTGTATATCTTAGGTAAAAGTAGCTTATATGTTGACAGAAGACTATTTTGTGACAATTCTTATTACTTCATTGCTGACTAACTGAAAACTTTAACCCGTTTTTTTTGCAATAATCACGTCACGATTTACGAGTCTACATTGAGTTTCCAGAACAGGTTGCCACCACGTGTGATTAAGTAACTTCCTGTTATATAGGTTTTCTGTTTTGTCCATGTGTGAACATTCTCCATGGCATGAGGGGAAGTTTCCACATTCATGGGACAGCTTTTGCTTACAACAGCTCCTCAGTTTTGTTCAAGCATCATTGAAGTGTCTGATTCAAACCAGACGTTGTCTGTCCTGTATCTTTTGAAACTTTGGGATATGCATATATGCAAAGTCTAACACTTTTAAGTGAAAACTTTCACACATTTCATTATCAGATTACTCGGATGTTTTAAGATTCAGAACGATCATTGTTCACAGTTCAGTAATATGACTATCCGATATATCTTCACACATAAAGTCCATGTAAACTTCTGAGTGCATACATGTAGAAGTAGTTAGAGAGCGAAATAATAATGAATACACTTTGGCTTTGTGTTTCTACTAAGTTGTACATATTTGCCACAAACTGGAATTGTATTTTATCCCTTTATAGTCAAATGCAATTTCTACAAAACTAAGCTAGCTTTTATTTTATAAACTCGTGTGAAGTCAAGAAAAGGAAAAGAAAATGAAAAGAGGGGAGGTGCTTGTTGAGGTTGGTGCTTGTAACTCATGAACCACAAATGAAATTGGTTTTTCTTGGTCAGGAAAATGATTTGCTACCTACTGGAAAATGTTAGCAAATGCAAGACGGCTAGATACATGACTCACTGCTAAGATATCTTGAGGGGAGGATGGTGGTCTTCTGCTTTAATGCGGTGCTGAGGCATTTGTTTACTTTCCAGACATTTTGGCTCAGAGGCTCTGAAGGGGGAGCTCTATGGAGAGAATGATTTTTTCAGAGCTTCATGAAACTGGGAACGGTGAGGTCAGGGGTCACAGATTCATCCAATGAACAAACTACACATCAAGCTTTATCTCAGTCAATGAAAGCAATGGTTTTAGAAAAATTTGTACTTTCTATGGATGACAAAATTGTGTGACACATATGTGGACTCACACACAGGAGTTATGACTAACAGGTCAGTCTCAGAGCATGAACCACATTTTCTAAACCTGAACAAAGGAAATTTATGGCACCTCCATGTGGTCCAACCATAAAGGTCACTGGACCCAAGACAGCTTTTAACTAGAACATTGTGTTAAAACGCATCTATTTCATTGCTAAAAACAATGTTATTTTGTGTATTTTGTATAATACAATGTGTTTGCGTGGTTTATGGTTAAAAACACATTATTTTCCACATACCGTACATTTTTGTAGCTCCAGATATTCCTGCCTTCCTTAAACGCTCAGATTTTTTACAAATCTTACCGATCTGAAAAGCACTGTGTCCCTGAATAGCCAGCTAATCTGTACGTTGTGATTGGTCTGAATACCTCTGAGGTCAGCCGGAAATGTGACGCTTCTTACCATGTTTGAAAGATTCAGTAGTTAACTTACAGGCTGTGAGTCCAAGCGGGAAGGAATTATTATAATTTCGGTCTTGTCTACGTCAACAGGCCCAGGAAGTAAACCGTTTTCTACAATCCGTGTGTTTGTTGTAGTCCAAGAAAAGAGATTTACGTTGGAGACGATAACTTGTGTCATCATTTCATTGGGACTTGTACCTTTTGCATATAGTTAACATGTACTAATACACACCAAAGGAAATGTAAAATTGTGAATGGGATAATACTTGCTCTTTAATGTCAGTTAAATTGTCGTAAGGATTCTTATTTATATAAATATTTATATAAATATATTTGTACGAAAACTTTTACCTTGTGAAAAAACAAAGCTTTTCTGAATTTAAAGTCCTCTATTTGACTTATACAGAAAGTGTGTACTGTGATTTATTCTTTATTGTGTGACTTCATTTCCAAAGTCTTTTTAAAAGACATCATGATAGAGAGTTTCCTAACTTTAGGGTTTAGGGTTAGTAAGTTGACATGTACCAATGCTCTCATACAGGGCTAGTCAACTGGTGGCCTGCGGGCCAGATGCGGCCCTTCAATCATCTTTATCCAGCCCGCCGGTCATCTTTGTCTAGATTAAAATAGCGTGGTTACTTTACATGACAAATGACGGCCAATACACTGGAAGTAGAGTCGAAAAGGGGCGGGCACATAATTTTTCCAATTTGAGCTTTGGATGCATTAAATAAATCAACTTGTTCACCTACACCGCGCTACACCGTTTGCGTGTGACATGCAGATTGTAAGTGATGTATTTCCGTGTGTTCCAGTCAAAACACTGTGTGCAAGGTAAAAATTATTAATTCGTTTTAGTTTAACTTTATGAGTAACACTTGAATCCTTTATAAACAATTGATTACTGATAAGTAAATTATTAAGTAAATATATTCATAGATTAAAGGCTTTTGCGCTGGAATGAGCTTCTTTCCCATGTTGAATTTACGACAAAACTGAAATTTCATTACGACTGTAATGCCCAATGGAAAGGTGGTTTAGCCTATATATCTTTAAAATATTAAAAAAGAAATGATTTTAATCATTAGAAGAGAACTGGCTGTATGTTGTGAATACCTGAAACGTAACAATTTATGAAAGCTAAACAGTTATAAACAAAATAATTGCAATACAAAAATAATGTTGATTATTTACACTTGCACTTATTTTGTGCAAGGTTCATAGTGGAACTATTAACATTTGGCTCTTGTAATGTTATACTGCAATTGTTTTTAAAATATTTAAAAAATTCAAAAATATTTAAAAAATATAAAAAAATGAGTTTTCAGTTATTAAAAGGCAAATACTGGATACAAGAAGATGTGGGCATCTTTTTTGAAAATGCATGTTTTTAATATATGACCTATAACAAAAAGTAACAAAAACAACATACGTTATAACACATATATAAAAATGATATGTATGTATATATATATATATATATATATATATATATATATATATATATATATATATATATATATATATAAAATAGATAAAAGTAAACAATATATAAAAGGTAAAAATGGGGGTAAAAGTTTGGCCCGCATCATTTTTTTTTTTTTTAAATCTGGCCCTCGAACAAGAGTTGAAGACCCCTGCTCTAATAATTGGTAGTTGACAAGTAGTTGCAAAGTTACTTTTAATTAGTAAATGTCTAAAGTGCACTATTAAAAAAGAGTTACCAATTCAGCTTACAAGTTTAAGCAGTTCCTAGAGACAAGCCTTTAACACCTAAAGAAAGCGATTCCAAAGCTTTCTCTTTTAACTCATGAATACAAGTTGAATATTGCCTTTTTTAGTTATAGCCAAATCCAAAATTAAAATGACCACATGACTAATGACTACAAAGATTCAGAGAGAGAAATGAGAGACCATTAACACACTTAAAAATAGACTAGGTTATTTTCAACCCAGCATTGGGTCAAAAAGAGACGAGCTCAGCGGCTGGGTTCACATTAACCCAAAGATGGGTTAAAAAACTGCATTTTGGATTGAAACAACCCAGCATGGGTTAAATTACAACCCTGTGGGTTTTTAAAAATAACTTTTTAGCAATTTTTAGAGTGTATACTAAGCCGTAATGGCAACGTCAACATACAGAGATAAATCTGTCCATGTCATGCTTTTTTACAATTTTGTTCACTGTCAGAAATAAGTCCATATTAGTGATAAAAAGTGTACTGATAAAAGTGCATATATTACTATCTAAGAGGCACTTATTAGTACCTCAGTGGTATATATTGGTACCAAATGTATACATATCGCTATCTTAATGTATACATATTAGGACCTTTATAAAGGGTACTGCTCCAGTGAAGTCATTTTTTGACAATTTTTTCTGCCAGTGTACATTTTTTGCCAGTGTGATTTATTATGATTGTACAGTTTTTATTTTGTTCCTATAGACCCTTTTACTGTTTGTACACAATGATGACATGGCAACGTATGCCACGCATTTTGGCAACGGAAGTATGGCAAGAATCAGCAGTGAAGCAACACAGACAGACAAAGTTATTTGACTTTATCAACTTTTTCAACACAGCTACCAGATCCATGTACTATAATGGAGTGGATAAAAGGCGTTAGCAGATGGCCAAATATAAAGTGGCCAGATACATATATACATACAATATATTAGTATGTTATATTAGTGCAACCAAACGCAACAACCAGACATTTTGATGCTGGGAACCCGTTTTAATAAACTTTCTGAGTTTCTTAGAACCACTGGGGAATAACACCACTTCTGTTGCCTAAATGCGTGCGCAGGCTATTTGATCACGTGAGCTATAAAAGGGTCACAGGCATGTTGCTAAAAGACTCGAACCAATATCCACCTCCGACGCAGGCCATGCCCCTTTCTCTCCCCCCACCAATAACTCCATTGCAGGAATGTGTGGATGGTCTAGTTGCAGCGGGGGTGCGTGTGATTGATCACTCCAGGGCTGTAAGTTCAAAAGCAATAATAGCCAATGATGGCCTGTGATAAATAACCCTTGGGGTTGGGGAGTATACGCATTTGCGAGTTTTATTGGAGTTTCTCTTTTCCAAAATTTCAGTGATGTCAGTGCGCCTGATGTCACACTGTTCTGACAACTTTGAGTTTTTGATTATAGCTCATCATGCTTAAACATTGCGCAGGTCTCTGCAAAGACAGTTAATTCCTAAAAAAAAATGTGTCAAAATATATTACTTTAATGCGGCTGATTGATGCCGATAAAAGAAGGCCCCAAGCAAGTTGATATTTATAACGCTTTTACACAGCCAAGCATAGCATTATTATTATTATTATTGCACGGCCGTTTCGTGTATGAATGCCTTTCTTTTCTACAGTGAAGTTATCACAATCCTCATTTCAGCATTAAATTCCTGTTTGACAAATGTTAATCACGTATTTACATTGCATCAACTATGCATTCTTTAGGAAGTGCGATTGCTATGGTTTGTCAAGAAGTTACATGTTTCTGTGTCTAAGGATCAAAGGATTAATTCCTAATCCTGGGAATATGTACTGTTGTTCCCCTCCTCCTCCAATAAAAAGCACCATTGGTTATTGAAACCATTGGAAAATTGAGAGAAGACACATGTTTCGAGTTTATCACAAAACTGTCTGTACTTGGCACAAATTCATTTTTTTTCAATAAAGAAACAAATCTATTCAAAAACTCCTTCCAGTACTTTTATTCAATGTTCACAATACACTAAATATGTTTTTATTCCCTTTTTTTTTTTAAAGAATGTTAACGCATTTTAAGCCATCAGACTTCACATTTTTGTTGTTTAAAATGCAAAAGTGGAGCACTGGTTGTAGTCTGGGGGGTTGTTAAGGGAAATGCTAAAGCAATGATGAATAGGATACATATGACCTCAGTACTCAGATCTGTTCTCCACATTGCCTTCCTAATTGAACAGTTTTTTGTTGGAAGAAATGAGGTCTTGCGTTTGGCATGAGGAAGTCTGTTTCTTACTAAATTATCCATTGCATCTGCACTGATCCTAAAAGAGCATAAATAAACAACAACGTCATTTCCTTTTGTTCAGAGCCTCTTAAAATAGCGATAGCTTAAAGCGCTGTTCGAGGAGACCAGACAGATTAGTCACTGCAAAACAAAACATGGTATTTATTCCGATCCTCCTAACTTTTCGCCATCTTCCCATGTAAACGCATCTGCTGGGTGTTTATGAGGTTTCTTATACTGCCATCCCCATAAATTGCAGACCTGTCAGGTCCGAGATGTGCAGACTTGATATACGGCTTGCATGTGTAAAAATAAAACACTTGTAAACTACCAAACACCTACATGTTGTTGTTGTTGTTGTACATGGAAAACAAAAGCATGTAGATAAATGAAAATGTGAAAATGTTAACAGTGAATTAAAAAACCAGCCCAGTCTCACGAAATTTCGTTATATAGTCACGTATTTTTTTATTCTTTTTTCGTGCTATTATCACGAAATTTCGTGTTTTTTCGTAGTCGTATAACGAATTCCTGTTTTCGTGTGATTATCACGTATTGGTTACTCGACTGTTTTGTCCTATTTTCTTACCATTGTCGCTTCGGTTTAGGGTTAGATTTACATAAAATGACATCCCTAACCAAACCCAACTCTAACCCTAACGCCAGGCGACATATAAAAAAATAAAGCAGGAAAAATAGTATAGATCAATATATTAAGTGACATTCTAATGCAAGCACCAAATCTAACCCTAAACCGAAGCGACAATGGTTTAAAAATAGGAAAAAACAGTCGAGTAACCAATACGTGATAATCACACGAAAACAGGAATTCGTTATACGACTACGAAAAAACACGAAATTTCGTGATAATAGCACGAAAAAAGAATCAAAAAAATACGTGACTATATCACGAAACTTTGTGAGACTGGGTAGCAAAAAACACATGGTGCACTATCAATTCTGAATGGATTAAACATGTTTCTCTCAGTGTTGTGGTATTGCCATTTGCTGTTCGAGGAGTTTGCAGTGTGTGTGAACTCTTGAGATTGGAATTTGGCCTGACTTTATGCAGATGTTGTTTGTGCTGTTAAGTGTTGCTGTTCCTCTGGTTGTTCATCGGATGTGATAAACCTTTTTCGTTGTGACATTACATGTTCATATTATGTTTGCATTTTGTTTGTGATGTCTTTAGTTTAAAAGATTATATGGTAACACTTTACAGTAAGATTGTATTTGTTAACATTAGTTAATGCATTAGCTAACATGAACTAACAATGCAATACTTGTCATATTTCAGTACAGCATTTGTGTCATTTTAGTATTTACGAATACGTTATAAAAATCTAAAGGTGTAATTGTTAACATTAGTTAAAGGAAAACACCACAGTGTTTTCAATATTTTACTATGTTCTTACCTCAACTTAGATGAATAAATACATACCTATCTTTTTTCAATGCATCCACTTAATCTTTGTACAGCGTGTCATGAATGTGTTAGCATTTAGCCTAGTTCCATTCATTCCTTAGGATCCAAACAGGGATGAATTTAGAAGCCACCAAACACTTCCATGTTTTCCCCATTTAAAGACTGTTACATGAGTAGTTACACGAGTAAGTATGGTGGCACAAAATAAAACATGGCGATTTTTAAGCTGATAAAAACGAGAACTATATTATATGTCTGAAGAGCACTTACCGTATTTTTCGGTCTATAAGCCGTGTTTTTTTCATAACTTGGCTGTTGCTGCATCTTATAGTCAGGTGTGCCTTGTAAGTCAGTATGAATTATTTTTGACATTTATGAGGCAAGAAACAACATTACCGTCTATAGCCACGAAAGTCCGCCATATGCTGCTTCTGTATTTATGTAATTTAATGGATTCAGTAATGTGGATTGACGAGTACTTCACGCTAGTTGGCTTGTTCGGTTAATTTAGCCTATAACCTTCCAGGTAAGATCTGTATGCTATGGTTTATCATTTAAATAACTGATAATATTACTTTAATGTACAGACATCTATTCAGCCTGCTGTTCTGTCTGCTATTGTTTAGTTGAATAACTTGCCTTTCCAGATTAAATGTCTGTTCTTCGGCTTGGATTTTGTGAAATAATTTTCGAAATAAACGCGACGTATTGTCCACTGTGACTTTTATATATGTTATTTCGTCTTAATGACGCGATTTTTAATGATACGGCTTATACTCCGGTGCGGCTTATAGTCTGCGGTAGTTTGCAGCACTTCAACCTCGGCGCGCAGTAACATCATCACTCCTGAGTACTCCCTCCTCGCTCAAACTTCCATCAATATTACTGCGCCCGAGGTCGAAGTGCTGCAAACTAATGCCGCTTTTCCATTGCATAGTACCCCACGGTTTGGTTGGGGTCAGCTCCCCTCACTTTGGCTTGGTTAGCTTTTCCATTGAGTTTAGTAACACTTCGGAGTGGGAGGGATTATAGGCGTGTCGTTATATTTTCGCTGCCTACTGCTGTGACATCATAAGTGAGAACATCATTGTACATTTCCATACATTTATTTATTTCTCAGTCCACCACAAACTTTAAATTGACCACCACAAATAGATGTCACATGATAGTTTCTGTACAAACACTCGTGGCATCGTCGAATGTGAATGTGCCGCCACAAACTGCAAGTCTGAAAAAAAATTCCTGATTCTCAACCTTGTTGTTTTTCATCGCTAAAAGGGAGTTTGGGAACTTATAGCAGAGCACAGATGACAACATGTTTGCTCGAGACAGCACAAGCTAGCACTAAGGTAAAACTAATCTTTCACATTATAGCGATGCCGCTGGTAGTGATGATTTTCTCAGACCAATCAGTGATCTGCAATGTTTTCGCGTCACGTTTTGGTATCAGCTCGGGTCACTTCGAACCCCAACTGAGGTGGTGCTAAAAAAGTATTGTGTACACGTACTGCACCCAGTGGAAAAGCTCACAAAAGTTAGCTGTCCCAAATCAAACCGTGGCGTACTATGCAATGGAAAAACGCTATAAGTGCTCTTTCACCATACAATATAGTTCTCATTTTTAGTTTTAATTTTATGCCACTAAATAGGAAAAAACATGGAAGTGTTTGGTGGCTTCTAAATTCATCCCTGTTTGGATCCTAAGGAATGAATGGGGCTAGGCTAAATGCTAACACATTCACGACACGCTGTACAAAGATTAAGTGCATGCTTGAAAAAAGATAGGTATGTATTAATTAGTCTAAGTTTAAGTAACAACAATAGTAAAATATTGAAAAACTGTGGTGTTTTCCTTTAATTCACAATTAACTAACAGAAACAATTATATCGGCATTACCTAACATGAAAAAATGCAGAGAAACTACAGTATATTGCTCCTTGTTAGTTCAATATTAATGAATGCATTTACTAATGTAAACAGATACAACCTTATAGTAATCTGTTACCGATTACCTTTTATATGTTTGCCCTAAAATATGTGCCTTCAACTTTTTTAAATGAGATTCTTTTGGACTTCATCTCTTACAGCTTTTTGCAAATGAGTCTGATTCATCTTTTTTTTATCTACATTTGAAGTCAGCTCAGGTCTCCCGGGGCATGTTTGTACAGCCATAACACATTTGCAGTCTGACATGGCAACATTCCCAAAAGGAAGCTGGCTTTCTCCTGTTGCTTTTTTCCACAGAGAGAACTAGATCAGCCTTCAAAATGCATTTTGTTTCTGAATGCAATGTTTTAAAGCTGACTCTTTTTAACAGAGTAAGTCACAGAAAATTGTCAGGATTTTTCATCAGATTTCATACAAGACAGCATTTGTTGGTGCTAAGACTTCTTCATTGAGCTATAATGCAGAACATAGTAAATGCCTTTTAGTGTCAGACAAAAGAGCTCTGTTAAGTTTCATGCAACTATAAAACTCCTTTTATTGTTCTTTTGTGAGACTGATCTGTTAAGTCACAAGACAGACACCACATTTTATACAGATGTACTGAATTACATGAAAAGTAATAAAGCTCACATTGCTAAACTCTAACATTTTCTTTTCTTTTTACTCAAACGACAAGCCATGGGAACTGGACAAGGGTGAAGTATTACAGAAAACTGTGCTGGTGGTCTCCAAACAATACTCCCTCTGGTAGACCTGTAATCACTAAGCCTTAGGGATGGACATCTGCTCATCAAAGCCTAACTTCAAAACTTAAAAAGATAAATGAGTCCTAAAATAGCCAAAATGTAAAGACATACAGTGGTTTACCTTTCACAGATAAGACAAAGTTAATATGTGCTGATGATTAATTTGATTTGTTTGACAAACGTAATGAAGTTATACAATTTACACTGAAAGTAAAACTTTTGCTACATTTAATGTCTTCAAACCCCTCTGTCTTTATTGTCTGGAGTCTTGGCACATACATGGTTTACGTCACTTTTGGCATGTGGAGGGAGTTAGGAACTCGGAGGAGTCTTACACACATTTGGTTTGGAAAACCAAGATTTGAGTTGAATCTGCTTAAAAATGTCTGCATGATTAAATGTACATTATTATTATTTATTTTTTTTAAACTTAATTCTGGTTGTTTGGCTGTTTTAATAATTACCACTGACATTTTCTCACCATACAATGTTCCTCTATATAAGCTGTGCCAGGAAATGGGCAAATGACACAGTTTTTCCCACCAAACTGCATCCAGAAAGTAGTCTTACACTAACACTGTCAGAAAAATTGGTCCCTAGCTGTGACTGGGGCGGTACACTTTCAAAATACTCCTTCCTAGTACCTAAAGAGTTCATGTTAGTGCCTCATATCGGTACCAAGTGTATATACTAAATGGGACTGCCCCAGTGACGGCTAGACCTTTTTTTCTGACAGGCTATGTTTTTTTCCACATTTGTCTGCAAGTTACAGCTGACTAGATGTACATCTTGTTTTTAAAAACTAAATGGCTGTACTAGAGTGCCACCTAGCGATCTTAAAGGGACACTCCACTTTTTATGAAAATATGCTCATTTGCCCCTAGAGTTAGACATTTGACTCTTACCTTTTTGGAATCCATTCAGCCGATCTCCGGGTCTGGCGCTGGCACTTTTAGCATAGCTAAGCATAATTCATTGAATCTGATTAGCATTGCGCTAAAAAATAAAACAAAGAGTTTGGATATTTTTCCTATTTAAAACTTGACTCTTTTGTAGTTACATTGTGTACTAAGACTGACAGAAAATAAAAGTCATGTTTTCTAGGCAGATATGGCTTGGAACTATACTTTCATTCTTGCAGGAAAAAAGGACTTTGCTGCCATAACATGGCTGCAGGAGGATGCATTTTAAATAGGAAAAATATAGAAAATCTTTGGTTATCTCTCAGCGCGATGCCAATGGTCTAATCAGATTCAATGGATTGTGCTAAGCTATGCTAAAAGTGCTACCGCCAGAGCCGGAGATCAGCTGAATAGACTCCAAAACTTTACAAATCAAATGTTTAACTCTAGGGGAGCTGAAAAATTAGTATATTTTCACAAAAAAGTGGAGTGTCCCTTTAATGTTCATAGCAAGATTAGCATGGCTGTATAGAGGGAAAATTTTGGCAACTTTTTCTTCATTATGTTATAGTGGATCTCTTCATATCTTTTAAAGGTGCATCCATTTTGCATGATAGTCAAATAAGTATTTGAGACAATTTTATTAAGAGTTTATTTAGTGGTGTTCTTTACAGTGGAATCCTTAACCTCACCCATAAGACATTGCTCAGAACGTTCAGTGCACCAGCTGCATAAAAATGTGTCAATTATAAGATTTTATAGTTCATCATGCTCATAAACGTTGTACTCGTTTATGGATAAGGTCCCGTCCGCATCGTGATCATTCTTATAGAACACATCTGCTACAACGTCATCAAAATAGGATTCATCTTTCTGTGTGTTCAACTTCTTTGCTTCCAATTTCAAGTAGGTTTTAATCTGTAAATACAAAACCATAAAGTAAATCAAGAACCCCAATTATGCATAAATAACTAGATTTACTTGTAAATGAATTACAACTAGGATGTTAACATTTCATGTCTGCAACTCATACTATTAGCATGCATATTATCATTTGATTTCGATTACCTCCTCTTTCGTGAGAAACTTGTCATTGTCAACGTCAATTTCTTTGAAGGCTTCTATGCTGCGTGGTCCTCTGGTTATGTACAAAAGCTCCACCTCAAAGATCACTGTTGCATTGGGTGGTACAGGAGCTATTTTGTCACAGAAATATAACTGTTAATCATTTTCTTGCAATGAAAACGGGGGAAAACACTTAGTTAAAGAATAAGTCCATTTTCTAAAAAAAAAAACAGGATAATTTACTCACCGTCATGTCATCCAAATTGTTAATGTCTTTTTTTGTTCAGTCGAGAAGAAATTATGTTTTTTGAAGAAAACATTCCAGGATTTTTCTCATTTTAATGGACCCCAACACTTAATGCAGTTTAAAATTGCATTTTCAAAGGACTCAAAACGATCCCGAACAGAGGCATAAAGGTGTTATCTAGGGAAACGATTGTCATTTTTGACAAGAAAAAGAAAAAATATGCACTTTTAAACCACAACTTCTCGTCTTCCTCAAGCTGAGTGACGAGCCAGCACGACCTCAGGTAATACGTCTTTGTGTCAGTTTATTGTTTAAAATGATCCACAAATGAGCGTTTCATATATGTAACACGTGATGTGACCTTTCGACGTCACTACACAATTACGTGAGGTCGCGCTGGCGCGTCACACAGCCGGAGGAAAAAGAGAAGTTGTGGTTTAACAGTGCATATTTTGTATTTTTCTTGCCAAAAATAACAATCGTTTCACTAGATAAGACCCTTATGCCTCGTTTGGGATCGTTTAGAGTCCTTTGATACTACAATTTTAAAGTCCATTAAAATGAGAAAAATCCTGATATGCCCCCCCAAAATAAAACAACATAATTTCTTCTCGACTGAACAAATAAAGACAACAGCATTTTGGATGACATGGTGGTGGGTAAATTATCTGGATTTTTGTAAGAAAATTGACTAATTCTTTAATTTTATTAAGTTTAAAATAAGTTTATTATTGTATTTATTTAAAAATATATATATTTTTTGTTATTGGTTAACCCTGCTGAAAAACAACTGAAATTCTAATGATTTCCATCACAAATACTATTAAGAACCATCAGATGTTTACCATTAACACATTACAAAATTTCTTTATATAGTGTGGATTTAAGGGCGTTCTCTCAGTTCAACAAATCATCAACAAATGGGTGATCTATAATAAACAGCTGGATTGCCCATGATGTCATATTATTAATGGTATGCCCAACATTCTATTGAATTAATAATTATCCTATAATAAAAGTTACCAAATTTTAATGATGAAACAGTACCTTACCAATGTGACTATTTGAGACTTTTCTAACAAGACAACAGCACATGTAATACAAGTGACCAAGTGCTTATTCTAAAACTTGAATACAAGTATTTATTTATGTGCATACACTGTAAAGGCCTTGTTGTGATACACAACATTGTTTTTAACTATATAGTAATTATAATGATTCAACGATTTTGACAATCTCATGTATTTTGAATCAGTTAAAATTGATTAAATTAACATGGATTAAGTGCCATGCTTTAAAGTCTGAAGTGGATGTTGGTCCAACTTTACAAACGCAAGTGTCATGGCGCCCTCTGTCGGTTGGGAATAACAATGACATGGACACTTTTCACTGTTACTTTAGCTTTCTATGCAAAATCCAGTCATTTATACCCATTATAGTTTCCATTAAAACCAGTACAATTCCCATTATAATCAATAACTACAAATAAATGTAAAATCTGAGACTTTGTATTGTTGTTTCAGCAGGGCGTAAAGATAAAAACAGCGCCACCGCTGGTAAGGAGCCACCCAACCCTACTTCACATGTTTGAGGGGGCAAGACTTACCTTTGCCTTGTGCGCCGTACGCCAGAGAAGGGGGAATCGTAATTTTTCGCTTTTCACCAGGACACATTTCCTTCAATCCTAAATCGAGACCTTTAATAACCGCTCCAACGCCCAACACAAACCAATGTGGGTGGCCAGTTTTTGTGGAACGACTATAGAGAATAAAAACGAATACACAGCGTTAAGGCCCATAAACACCAAGAATGTATGCTAGAGAGATAATATAGCGTCCACATGAACCAAAGATAACATTATGTTTATTCTAAAGTCGAGTTTCAGATTTCAAATGCGCTGGCCCTTTAAATTCGAAGTGCCTGATTGAGATTTCTGATTGGCTGTCAATGTTTTGTCGTTCATCCTACATTAAACACTATTGTAAATTTCCTATTTACTAAAGTAATTTGTACACGGTAGTAGTATATTATAGTAATTAATTACTACAATGTTATGTAGTAGTATGTTGTTGTATTTACTTGTGAATTGATTAATAGTAGTAAATACTGTTGCATATTTTGGTAAGGTTTAGCACTATCAAGAAGTTTGACTACATAGTATAACGTACTTTAGTATTTACTATAGTAAACTAAGTTGTTTCATATGGGATCAGCAGGGAAAAAATCGCTATATAGTACGATTTTAAACCGTTAGTTATCGCCCTTCGTGTTATGGGTCTTGAGTTTATATCGTTAACTTTATGAGAAGTCATATAAAGTAAATCGTATGCATCTCTGTGTGTATAAGTCAAAAGTTCGTTTGTAAAAGCGTGCATACCTGCAGTAGAACTTCGATCCATCCTTGGCAAGATATCCATCATAATGCGCGTTCAACATGTCCCCTCTTTTGGCTTTCTGCGTGCAGTTTTCAGGTACAAACGTGACCTCGATTTTAATTTCGTCATTTGATTCGTTTGCACGAACGACCCAAATGAAGGTACTCAGTGTTTGCAAACACAAAATTAAACAAACGTAAAAAGTTGAGCGCTGGGACATCTTGCACATCTGTCGGCGTGGCGTCGGAGGCTGGGCAGCTGAGCTGACGCGGCATTGCCGCCCACTACTCAGGTTTCATCTAGAAACTTTCTGTTTTCTTTGGGGGTGTGCATTTTGTTTACACACGTGTGTCGTTTGTGTAAATGATCAATTTGTTGTGTTTTACCGGGGCACTGCAGTATTTCAGTCATCACAAAACGGTATCTTGTGTTATCATTGCGAACGTCAATTCATTTGCATTTGAGTTAATGATTTAGGCTAAAATTACTGAAACTAGCCTGTTGCATAAACTATTTTTTCCACATTAAACTAAAATACTGAACTAATATAATTATAATTCATTACTATTTTGCAGTACACACCTAATTTTTTAGTTGGAATATTCTGGGAAAAAATCATTTAAAAAATAATTATAAAAAGGTATGATGTTTTTTGTTTGTTTATATTTAGAAATGTTTTTTTTTAAATAATTATAGAATAAATAAAATATATATGTTTCAACATAAATATATAAATTCAAAGCCACAAGTCTGAAGTTGCTTTGAAACTTTTAGTTGCTGCACCACCCAAGGCCACTAGGGGACAGCAATTCTCTACAGCTGATTTCTTAAAGGGATCGTTCACCCAAAAATGAAATTTCTGTCTTCATTTACTCACTTTCATGTTGTTACAAACCCGTATTATTATTTTTGTTCTGATGAACACAAAGGAAGATATTTGAGAAATGTTTGTCACCAAACCGTTCGTGGACCCCACTTACTTCCATAGCTTTTTTTCCTACTATGGAAGTGAATGGGGTCCATTTCTCAAAATATCTTACTTTGTGTTCATTCAGAACATAAAATAAATTTATATGGGTTCGTAACTACATAAAAGTGAGTAAATTATTGACAGCATTTTCATTTTTGGGTGAACTATCCCTTTTAAGGTCAAATTATAACTCTCATAATGGATGTTTTTTTCATGAACCTTCATCATAAAAATCAAAGTTTGAATTAATAAGAGTGTGTGCATTGACCTTATGTGACAATCTCCTGTTATGATTTTTATGACGCACATCATTGTCAAAAATTAATAAATTACTGCTCCTACTTAATTTAATTAAATTTAGGTTTGATTAGAATTTGATTATTAAATATTAAAATAAACTGCAGAATGTTCATTAAACATATTTAATACCAGTATAATTTTTATGTCTTTCAGTCCATTTCTGAAAGCTCTGTAGCATCTTATATGTAAAATGTCATATTTACGTATCTAATAAGAAATAATTTCAATGACACAAACATTTTATGGTGCTGAAAACATGCTTTATTAAAACAATAATTCATTAAACTCAAGGAGGCTGAATATATGGGTAATACTACATCAATTATTTCTAATAATTCAATGTGCAGGGTATTACATTCATACATATTTTTCTTTTCTTTGCATAGCACATGAAGGCTCTGCGGTACGTTGCCTGATGAATACCCTGACTACTGACAAACCGAGATTCTAATGCTAACACACACACAAACACACAAAATATAACCTAGCAATCCTCCAAGAGTTGGCACGGCTTCTGCCTGAGAAGTACTCGAATCGATTTTACATTAAATGGCCAGGTGATGTTACTTCCTAAAATCAAAATTCAAGCAGTCCTTTGTCAGAAACCGCGCACAAACGTTATCATGAGCTCGTTGTGCAGGCCGCTTGCACATTGAGCGTGTCATCAAAATGGCGGTATGACTTTGTCAGTCTGAGCACAAGGCCTAGTCATGTTGCTTACATGAGGGTATTATGCAAACAACATTCAAGGTCTTACGTTCAGGTCTTAAATTCTTGTGTGCTGCATTGCTGCACGCACAAATGCACAGTGCATAACTTTGTCTTGCTGATTTTAGTCAAACTTCAACAGGGAGCCTCTCTACCTGTTGAGGCAAACTTAAGACTTCAACTTACTGTTGAGGCACATAGTTTCGTTTCGTTTCGGGTTTAACAGGGTATTCGTTTCGTGCGAAACTTTCTCCTGTTAAACATTTAGTTCCATTTGTTTGTCATAAATAACAATGCATACATTTTCCATAACCGGTAAATTCGGCTATATACATTATGTACATGTCACAAAATGTTGCAGAACCTCTGGTCATAATCATCCAATATGGCACATTTTATAACAACTTTAGACTTTAGTCTAGTTTGGCAAAAATTTATGTCAAGTTTGGTATAAAAATAGTTCATATTTACAAGAACAGACATCTAGAAGAGTTTCTTTTTTTCTCATTCTATAAATAGAAAGGTACTGAATGAGGGAAATGGGGTGAGGGTTGTATTACTATTATATAATTTTTTTTACATAGATCGAATGCGGACATTAACAGTGGTGGTATCTGATCCGAACTCATTGGACAGTTTCAAGGTGTATGCTCCAGCATCAGTCTCTTTCACGCTACTTATAACAAGAGTGGTGAGATCTTCAGAATTTTCGATCCGGAACCTTCCGCTCCCCTCCTTGCTGGACAGTGTCTTTCCTGAATGTATCCATTCTACGGAAGGGGTCGGGTCTCCGATAAAAGCACATGCTACAGTCAGGACCTTTCCGGACTCGATGCTGATATTCTCAGGGGCGGCTTCTATCTTTGGTGGTATGCCTGTTCGAGACAGAAAAAAAATGGTTTTAATAACGTTATAGCTATAACGTGTCAGTGCGCTTTAAGTGCTTGATGCAAAGATGCAATGAGTGAGTGCCCATCTCACCTTTCAGGCCACGAGTAATTGCTCTGATGGATGACCCCTCAACATGCGAGTGACTGGACATTGCCATCATACTGCTGGAACTCATAGCCATCATACTGCTAGAGCTCATAGACGCCCTCGCTTCAGACGACATGGAGGACATGCTAGATGCTGACATGCTCTCAAATTTAACCGCAGACATGCTGCCGCTGCTGAAGGATGTCTCTTGCATTTTTGAAATGGCATGCTTGGCAGATAAGCTGCCTTGGATGCTGGTAGCATCAGAACTTCTCTCCATAATTACCATTTTGGCAGGTTCCTCAACCAGAGCTGTGAAGTAAATGACCATCATTGAAACAACTACTTTCATAAAACGGTACAGCAGGCAATTTAACTTTTGCAACTGTTCTCCATTGTCAACAATGGAGTCAAAGCAAATTCTGTTGTAACATTTATGGTAACCAGTAGCTCTCTAAGTTGAAACAGACATGCCGATTTTATCTTTAATGAACGTTCTTTTTTTAAGGCTAAGTATAAAATACAGAATTGATATTATTTTTTATTTTACTGTATTCTCGATAAGGGTTGGAAAATTCTGGGAACTTTGGAAATTTTTACTGGAAATTACATAGAAATATATATGAGAATTGTGACATATGGATGAGGATGGATGAGTCAGATCTTGAGGAAGCTAATGTTTGTATGTAATATAGTTTGGATAAATGACCCAAAATATACAAATAATTTCCTTTAAGTTTCCAACTTGGAATATTTCCAAAATTCCCGACCTCGGCAACCGTATTCTCGATTAAAGGCGGGGTGCATGATTTTTGAAAAACACTTCGGGCCGACTACCAAAACACACTTGTAGCAAATCAGCAGTAAGGGGTGTGTCTACTAACCGTCATCGTTGCCTGGGCTGCGTATGTGTGGGGCAGATCTATTAGAAGAAGGTCCAGATTCCATTGGGGTAGGGGTGTGTTTGTTTAGGTGATTTCAAATGTCAACTATAGGCTTGTTCGACTTCATGCGGCGCCGCAAGAACCGACAGCCGGACGACGTCAAAGCACCGCCAGAGCGAGACGAAATTAGACTTCGTATGATTTTTCTAATCATTCTCGCGGTACTTTGACGTCATCCGGCCGTCGGCTCCTGCAACGCCGCACGAAGTCGAACAAGCCTATTGGTTTTTAGAGATCATGCACTCCGCCTTTAAGTTATTTATCGTTTCAATTATTACATCTAAATCATTTTGATACATATTAATGTGATAACATAACACTGTAAATGTGTCCACACATGATGCTTTGTTACCATATACCTTGGGAGAAAGTTCAGCATGCAGCTTTCAGATGTCAAATAGTCAAGAAGTCAAGATTCAAGATTCAAATCAAGGCAAGAATCAAATGCCAAACGAGAACATGAGCATTCGTAGTATGGGAGTGTGAATGGTCAGGTTTTGTTAGTTTGATTGGTGAGCATCAATTTATATTCTTTAAATCAATTTATATTCTGGAGATGTATTATCATGCCTTTTATGTAATTTTATTTAATAGGGCATGGTAGAAATGGCTAATAACCTCTGTAACAAGGTTAAGTTATTCTCAGGAATGTATGAAAACACATCAAAGAGGTTGTTAGTGTAAGAGTGTTAGCTCATTCTTAGGAAGAGATCACAAAAACAACTTACTAAGCACATTCAGTGATACTGTTGCGGAGCACTGTCCATATTTGTTCTTTGCTATGATTGTATATTTTCCACTGTCTTCAATGGCAGCATTGTGAATCTCAAGTTTGTAGACACTCTTAGACCGGCTTAGTTTTATGTTTGATGTAACTGTTACCTGCAAGCGTTGAGAATGAAATGAGAGGTTAAAGGAAAAACATTTCAAACAATCCCAATATGATTTCATAAGTCAAGCTACTCACCAATGTGTTATCCTTGAGCCACTCAATGTCAGTAGGTTCACCAGTGATTTCACAGGAGAAAGTGACATTTTGTCCCTCATTAACATTCTGGGAATGTGGTTGCACAAGGAAATTTGGTGCAGAACGCATTTCACTGATGGTTATGTCAAACTGGCACCTGACCACACCATGCTCAGTTCTGGCCTCACATGTGAGAATTCCCTGGTCGCGGTGGCTGACACTTTTAATTGTCAATGTGTGTTCGTTGCCTGACACGCCATATCTGTAGTTTTCCGAATTTGATAGCTGAATTCCATTCAGGATCCACTTCACATCAGATGCCCCTGGGATGCTCGCTCGTAGTGTGACAGTCTGACCCTCACTCATTTTCACTTGGGTTTTTGATGCTTTGATTTCTTTAAAAGACTGCACTTCCTCATAGGCGATTTCTTTTTTCAGTAATTGCTCAGTCAGTTCAGTTTTTCTTTCCAATGCAACTGCTGACGTTTTTGCTTTAATGAGACAAAGACAAAATTACTTCCAAAACACATTAGGACATGCAAAATTGCACACAATTATAACCACTAAAAATAAAAAGTATTTTAAAGAACATTTTTATACCTTTAATGGTAACGGTGCATTTTGTAGTAACTGATCCAGCAGTGTTTTTGGCTGTACATGTGTACACTCCACTATCAGCGGCATCAGATTCATAGATTTCAAGATGTGCTGAACCATGTTCTTCATAGATTTCATATCTTCCTCCCTGAGTGAGTATCTGTGAGAATTTTAAAAAGTGTTAGAATTTAATACATTCATCTATTTGATTACAGAAATGTGTAGATACAGGAAAAATAAACTTGCACATACCTTTCCATCCTTCATCCAGGTGATCACTGGTTTAGGTTCACCAGTCATTTTCACTGTAAGCTTTATAATAGAATCTGCGGAAGCTGATATGTCTTTCAGTTCTGATGAGAAAACTGGTTTGGATGTAGGTGATTTTGGTGTGGGTGGAGACTTTACTCTCGGCGGAGATTTGATTGGCTCAGGTGATTTCATTCTCAGTGGAGACCTAATTCCCATTGGTGATTTTATACGGGGAGACTCTGGTGACTTTACTCTTGGAGGTGAAGCAACAACTTTTTGTACAGGTGTTGGTTTACGAACAGTCAGACTAAACTGTGCCTCCTGTTTACCTTCAGCATTCTCTACCACTACAGTGTAATTACCTCCATCTGAAGTTTCAACTTGGGTAATCTCGAAAGTAGATTTATATTCCACTGAGGTAATATGGTGACGATGAGATGACACAATTACTTGCGCCTCTCGTAGCCATGTTACAGTGGGTGCAGGATCTCCATTAACATCACACGTGAATTTGACTGATTCTCCCTCTGATACTGTGAGTGACTGTGGTTTAGTTAGAATTGAAGCTGGAAAAGTAGACTTCTTTTTCTCCACCACCTTTTCCTCTACCATTGTCATTTTTGTAGCTTCAAGTGCGGTTGAAGATGTTTTCTCAACCACGACTTTCTCAACTGTGGTCACTTCCATAGCTTCAAGCTTGACCTCAGATGTTGCATACTCCTCCTTAACGACAGTCTCCATGGTCTTACTTTTAGTTTCAGATACTGCAACTTTTTCTGATACTGCAGCTTCTGATGTGGTTGCGGCTTTGGTTGTGGAAACCTGATAAACATCAGTTTTTGTCATCTCAGGGACAAAGGGTGTTGGTGGTTCCTCATCTTTGCGCTGTGAGGCATATGCAGAGAACACGCCTTCAGCTACATCAAGAGTGGCATAGTCAGAGGCCTCTCCCTTTGCGTTTGTGCAAACAACACGATAGGTGCCACTGTCCTCTTCCTGACAATCAATTATTTGAAGAGACAAAACACCACTCATGTTAAACATGCGGTATTTTCTGCTTTCTTCAATCTGTAGCCCATTGTGGTACCATTTAATCTGTGCATCTGGCTTAGATTGAACATTTAGGGTAAATTTGGTGTTTTGACCAACTGGCACACGGTGTGAGCGCATTCTTACAGTCACTCTGGGAGCATGGTCAAGGCTGAAAGGCTCCTGGGTCACAACTTCAAACTTCCTCTCAGTTTTTAATGCTTTCTTTTTGGACTCATACCTTGACATATAATCAACCTTTGTTGACAGGTCTTGTGTAGAGGCTGCCTTTTCAAATGAATCGAGGCTGGGGGAACGTGGGCGTGTCTTTTCCGGTGAATATGTTCTAGCAATTACCACTTCTTTTTCAGCCACAGCTGCAGAAAGTTTCTCAGATTTAGGACGAGTCACTTTGACATAGCCAGAAGAAAATGATGTAGAAATATCAGTTGCTGCTCGCTCGCTTGATGCAGATACAGAAACTTTTGTTTTCTCTTTTCTTTTCACCTTTGTTTTTTCCTCAAACTCTATGTGCTGTAGTTGGGTCTTATAGGATGTCAATCTTGTGGTGGTAGTTACTGACCTAAGCAGTTCATGATCCTCTTTTTCTTCATATAATCTTTGCTTTTCTCTTGGAGGTCTGTATGTTGTCTTATCATGACGTTGACGCAGGTCGATATAGCTTGGACCTGCCTCGTATTTCGAGGGAATACGATAAGAGTCGTATGTTGGAACTTCCTCTTTTTTCTCCTCATCATCATATACAACTCTCTTTGGTGGATGCTGTAGTGCAGAGAGTTCAAAGCGTACAGGGCTCAGACTTGGTGGGGAAGCAGAATAGCCTAACGCAAGTTCATCCTCAAGTTTAAGCCTTTCCTCTTCTGTTCTCTTCATTGACAGGTAATCCTTAACTGGAAGAAGCAGTTCCTCATCAGAAAGATCTCCAAGAGAACGTCTCCTCATTCTGTAGTAATACTCCATTTCTGGAGAAGGTGTGCGGTGTCTTGCTGGTCTTACAGTCTCAAGATCATCCTGTGAAACTGGAATATGCCATCTGTGCTTGTATTGGTCTTTAATTCTTGGCATGGGTACTTCATAGAACTGATCCCATCTTGACAGCCGGATACGTTTGAGTCTTTTCTGGGGGAATTTTTCCATTGGCTCTGGGAACTCATATTGATCACGAAGCTTCTTGTACCACTTCATATCAGAAAATGGCACAAAGTGCTTGATTTCCATATCCTCCTCAAGAGCAGTAGGTCCAACAACACGTGGTGGAGGGACATCATATGGCATTCTTAACCTTTTTTCCTCGGCTCTCTTCCTTTTCTCCTCTTTCTCTTTGGCTTCCTCAGCTTCACTTTTCACTTTCTTGGTAGTGATTGCTGGCTTGAACATGGTTGCAGCTTCTCTTAGTGCTTGCTGTGCAACTGGAGTAAGTGGGGTAACATCTGCACCAGCAAGAATCTGAGTTAGTCTTACTTTCTTATCAATCTCTTGCTGTTCTTGTTTTTTCCTCTTATCCTCCTCACTCTCAAATTCCTTCCTTACGCGTATCACACGTTCAACTTTGAGGGTGGCTTGGCAACTTGCAGACCCAGCTGTATTAGTTGCAATGACTCGGTATGTGCCAGAATCCTCTGGAAGTGTATCTTTTACGTGCAAGACATAATAATCTAAGCCTTCGTGGACAACTTCAATTTGTGGACCAAATGCCAAAGGCATGCCATCTTTCTCCCATTTCAATGAAGGATGCCCTGACACTCGCATTTCAAAGCGTACACTCTGCCCTTCTTTGCATTCCAAATTAGCGAGAAGACGTTTGAACATGGGTCTCAGGGTGTTATCAGCAGGAGCAGGGCGAGGAACCACTGTGAGACGAGCCTTGCAGCTGTCTTCACCAAATCTATTCCGTGCCACCACAGTGTATTCTGCAGCATCATCTGGATCAAGATTATGAATAATTAACTGATACAGGCCCTTGTCAGTGATAAAAGTGTATTTCTTGTCATCATCTCCTGGCAAAATCTTTTGACCAGTTTTTAACCACAATACACGAGGTTCGGGATGCACTGTGATGGTGACACCGAAGCGTACGTTCTCTCCAATGTAAGCTGTGCGGTTGCACAAAGGCAAAGTAAATTCAGGAGGTCTTTGGAGTAATCTTGTTGTGTCCACTCTGCGTTTGACTTTCTTTACCACACGTGTAGTGAAGAACTCACGATAGGATCTTACCCCTCTGACAAAAAGCTCTGCATAGGCGCTGTCCTCACCATACTCATTGACAACTTTACATCTGTATGTTCCATCATCAGGTCGGGTGATTCCCTTGATAGTTATGGTAGCAAGGCCATCTTCATAAGTAATTTCGTATTTAGAACTTTCTTCTAATTGTCTTACTCCACAGTACCATGTTACTTCAGTACTGCTATCATAATTGTCAATGTTGCAGATGAATTTAATATCATCACCTTCATCTGCAAGGCTGTGTTTAATTTGTCCTGCAACTGGACCATGTTCAAATGGTGCAATCTTCACTTTAGCAACCGTTACTCCTCGTTGACTTCTGATAGCACCACCACTGGCAACACGAGCAGATGAGACAACAGTGTTCCATTCTTTCTTCGCCATGGCTTGGTAATATCGCTTGTGACGTGTAATCTTGATGGACTTAGTGTTTAGCTGTTCTGTGTTCATTGTCAGCCAAGGATGATTCAAAGCCTCAGCAGCAGTCATACGATGTTTACGCTCTTTGGTAAGTAGACGGTCCACAAAGTCTAGTGCCTCAACACTTACATCCTTAAAGGCTTCATCATCAAAACTGTACTCTGCATTTGAAATGCTCTCAATCATTTGCTGATGTGTTTCAGCAGTGAATGGATTAAGTCCACTGAGAAGTACATACACAAGGACACCCACGGACCACATATCGGTTACAGTGCTAACCAACTCATTTTGATGTATTTCTGGTGCTGCAAACTCAGCAGTGGTAAACTGAATTTTGATTTGCTCCCCAGGTGTAAGGTGTCTTGCTTGTCCAAGCTCAATAATCTTGACGTTAGTTCCTTTTCTTGTGGTATACACTACATTTTCAGGCCTGATATCAAAGTGACCATAGCTTTTGCTGTGAAGGAATTCAAGAGCTTCACACACTTGTCTGATATAGGTAACAATTGTACGCTCATTGAGCTCAAAGTCAGCTGTACCAAGACGCTCAAATATGTCAACACCAGAGGTGAACTCATAAATCATGACCAACTCTTCAGGGCTGTCAAATGACTCGCGTAGTAATAAGAAGTTCTTGTGGCGAGCCAAATTCAATGTTGCAATTTCTTTCTTCACAAGTGCCTGATCTGCACCTCTTACTTTGACAAATTTGGCCATGTAAGTCTTCTCAGAGCTGATCTCAACACACCTGTGTACAATACTGAACTGTCCACGACCAAGCTCTTCAGCAATCATGTACTTGTTGTGAAGATTTTTAGCTTCTGAGTGAGGAGCTTTGCTCGTGGAAACAGACCTGGTATCATCTACTTCTTCATCATAGTTAAGCATTCTCGACTTATCTTCCTTTGTCACAACAGGTCCACTTGACTCAGATGGTGCACTTTGACCAAATCTGCTTTCAGCTATGACACGGAATTGATAACTTGTCTTTCCAAACAGATTGACAACAGTGTAGTGGGTGTCACGAGACTGGCCAACACGAATCCACCTTTCTGCTGTGGTGGCACACTTTTCAATAATATAGTTTGTGACTCTACTGCCACCATCATTGGCAGGTGCCACCCAGTTAAGTGTAACCGAATCTCTAGAAACATCACTGGCTTTGATGCCACGTGGTGGATCAGGTACATCTGCAACATCGAGCTCAACTGTTTGTTGGTCAATTCCAAATCTGTTTTTGGCGCATACAATATAGAAACCAGCATCATTTCGTTCAACTCCATTCAGGAATACAAGAGATGTAAATGATCTTGTGACAATGACTTGATAGTGTCCATTGTTATCAATGAGATCTTGTCCTTTTTGCCAGGTGATAACTGGATCTGGTTTTCCACTGAATGGAATCTTGATGTTAACTATTTCACCGCGAAGGGCAGGGATAGCCTCCTTTCCTTGCAGATTCTTGGGTAGGTGAATCTTAGCAGGGACTGAAAAACAGATGAAGTCATGTTGAAACTCTCTGTGATTTTCCTTTAAACAAGACTCAAGATTTTTTTTTACAAACACAGAATTTAACAGTTTTGGAAGCTTACCTTCAACATCTAAAGAAACGGTAGCAGAAATAGATCCACCCTGGTTTGTTGCTCTGATCTGATATACAGTTGAGTCTTCTGCCTCACAGTCAGCAATAACAAGCTGATGGTAGCCACCCTTAAATTCTTGGATCTTGATTTTTGTGCCATCAGCCTGAATTTCTTTACCACGCTTGAACCATTTTATTACAGGCTTGGGTTGCCCTGTTATCTTGCAGACAAATGTAGCATTGCTTTTGAATTTAACACTCATATTTCTGAGGTCTTCCTTGAAGGCAGGAGCCTGTATATCAATGTCAGTCTTAGGAATGACAGGGTCAGACACTTCGCTGTACTCACTTTCTCCCCCAAGGTTTTCGCATTTCACCCGGAATTCATACATTACACCTTCGGTTAGTCCCTTCACAGAATAAACAGTTTGATGGATTTCATCTGTTGTCACCACAGTCCATTCACCCTTCTTTTTATCTTGCTTTTCAAGGCAGTAGTTCTTAATTTTAGAGCCTCCATCAATGAGGGGTGGTTTCCAAGAAACAACACAGGAGCTTTTGGTCAGTCCAGAGACAACTGGTTTGAATGGAGCTCCTGGCCTCTCTGTAAAACATAAGCCTTAATTTAAGCAAAAATGTCTTTGCAAATTGTGGTTACTACTTTACTCCTGTTTTTTTCCCCCAATACTTACCTAGCTGACTCTTGATGAGGATTGCAGAAGGAGTCTCAAGTAAGTCACTATTGCCATAACGATTTTGTGCTGAAACCCGGAAGAAGTACCCCTCATTTTCAACAAGGTTTGGAATTCTGCATGAAGTGCCTGTGATGGATGATGATACAAGTTCCCACTTTGCATCCTCCTTGTCTTCACGTTTTTCTACAATATAATTAGTGATCATAGATCCTCCATCATCCTTTGGTGCTTTCCAGCTTATGATCACTGAATTCTTCAATAGAGCATCAAGAACAAGTGGACCTTCTGGCACAGCAGGTTTATCTGAAAGCACACACAAATAAATGTTATTTACATTTTTCATCTACTACCGCTTGAAAGTTTTGTAAAGTTTAATTGTTTGCTGAACTGTGAAAAAAACTTTGTAAGCAAGTACCTAGGATTTCAACTTGAGTCACTGCATCTGCAGAGCCAAAGTGGTTGTTGATTCTGATTCTGTATTTTCCTCCATGTACTCTGCGCTGTACGTTCTTAAGAATCAAATGAGTGTAATGCTCTGTATTTTCAATAATTATATTTTCAGAGGGCTCCAAGGTTTTGGCACCATAAAGCCACATGATCTTAGGCTGAGGTCGACCAATGTAAACAACATGAATGCGCACCGTGCTGCCACATGTTGCAAAGTATTTGTCTTTCAGTGGCACTGGGAACTGTGGTGCTGCTTCAAGGACTAGAGTTCCACTGGTCTCACATTCACCGGCTTCATTCACAGCCTTGCATGTGTACAGACCTTCATCTTCTTGTTGATCTGTTGAAATGGTCAGTGTATGGTTGCGGCCATCAGATGTTGCAGCATATTTGTTGCCTTCCATGATTTCCTTTCCACCCTTATACCATTTTATTTCTGGAACAGGTCTTCCAATAATCTGGCATTTGAGAGTTGCTGTCTGTCCAAGTTTGGCAGTCACTTCATCCATCTCTTTCCTAAGACCTGGTTGAGATCCAACTAAAAAAGGAGACACAGTTGTGGTTAAACCTATTACTAGATTTAAGTTAAAGATAATGATTACCTTTGAATATGATATTAACTGTACTTACCACCCAGTTTAGTTTTAATGCCAGTTGCTGTTCTGCGTGGCCTACTGATTCCGGTTTCATTTTCAGCAAATACTCGGAATTCATATTCAGTTGCCTCTTGTAAAGCCCCCTGAGTATATTCTTTATCCTTTGTGCGCTCTTTATTGCATTTCTTCCAGGTGCTCTCTCCAGACTTTCTGTATTCAATCCAGTAACCAAGGACTGGTTTTCCACCATCACACTCTGGAGCTTCCCAGTGAATTGTAATGTAGTCTTTTGTTACAGTCACTGTGTCAATTTCTCCAGGCTGACTTGGTTTATCTAAAAAAGAGCGCAATAGAAATGTTTGAAAACTAAAGTAGTATTAAATAAGCAACAATTGTGCACACATGAAGCAATTGGTTGACAAGTTGTCAGAAGTGGGTCATACCAAATGGATCTTTGCATACTACTGAATCCGATGCCGGTCCTGGTTCACTCTCTCCAATGGCATTTACAACAATAACACGGAACTGATACTCAGCATCAGTGGTGAGTCCACTGAGGGTGTACATTGTTAGGGTAATCATTTTCTCATGACGAATCCACTTATCAGATGACACTTCTTTGTACTCAATGTAGTAACCAATAATGCAAGATCCACCATCATCTTTGGGTTTAGTCCAAGCCAAAGCAGCAGAACTCTTAGTAACATCCATGATCTCTGGTGGAGTACCTGAAGCCTCTGGTACACCTAGTGAATTAGCAATGGAGATAAAAGGGAAGTCTTATTATTTTGTTTAACCATTATGTGATGACTAGTGATAGGAAGAATGATAAGCACTTACAGATTGGAGTCTTTGGTACAATTGTTCCCTCAGATTTCAAGGAGTTACTGATTCCAAACTGGTTCTCTGCAGTCACCTTAAAGTGGTATTCAACATTTTCTTGTAATCCTTTAACTACAAAAGACGTATCAATGACCCGAGAGTCAACAGTATACCAAGCTGCTTTTGATGCTTCTCGTCTCTCCACAATGTAGCCAACAATTTCTGAACCACCATTATCTGCTGGAGGTGTCCAACCAAGTCTTACAGAATGTGCTTGAATTTCATCGATTCGGAGAGGGCCTTCCGGTGCAGATGAACGGCCAATTACCTTAACCTTGATGGATACCGTCTTTTTGCCACACTTGTTTTCCAGTTGGAGATTGTAAATGCCTGAATCAGACCTTTCAGCATCTTTAATTACAAGCTCATTTATATCTTCATTGGAGGCAAGCATTGCACGATTAGTCACCTCCGATCCATCCTTGGTCCATTTGCAGGTAGGAGTAGGTTTGCCTTTGATAGGCACAGAAAGTTTGATGACTCCTCCTGATCTGACTACAAGAACATCTTTGTACTTTGCCTCAAGATCATAACTTGGAGGATCTAAAAAGACAACATTTATGAATAATTTATTAAACATTTTTACACACATGTTAAGAAGTACAAAGACCTTATGATGAGGACAAGAAGAGACCCAAGAATAGACCTTACCAAGCATCTCTGCTATAGTCACAACTCCTGGTACTTCAGCTGGTTCACCTGGTCCACCAGCATTGCAAGCCATGACACGGAATTTGAATTGCTCTCCTTGTGGCATTTGTGTCAAAGTATATTCGCAGATCAGAGATGGTGTGGTGTTGCACTTTATCCAGGTTACTGAACCAACCTTTTGCATCTCAATTAAATAGCCTGAAACCTTAGAGCCACCCTCTTCATCTGGAGGACTCCAGGTCAAAGACACAGAAGATTTTGTGGTATCTGTGATTCTTGGGTTTTGAGGTGATCCAGGTGGATCTGTAGGGTTAAAACAATTGTTAAATTACTGATAATGGTATCAATTAATTTCACCAAAATCTATCAAATGCATTAATAGTAAAGCTTTACTTACCAACTGGATCAGTTGCTACTGCTGGTTTAGAAAGAAGGCTAGGTTTGCCAACACCACGAGCATTGATGGCTGTCACTCTGTGCTCATATTCCAAGCCTTCAATCAAACCAGTGGACCTATATCTTGTCATTGTCACTGGATTTTTGTTAGCACGAATCCACCTATCAGCTCTGACTTCCTTGCGTTCAATAATATAGCCAGACACCTCTAATCCTCCATCCTCATCTGGTGGCTCCCAGGCAACAGTCATGCCATCACGTGAGACATCGAAGACAATAGGTCTGCCAGGTGGTCCCGGAATAGCTGTAACAAATTAACATAGTGATCATGTTATTTTGGAATATGTAGAGCTGTGCAATATATATTTATACAAAGTATATACATATACAGTATTTATTTAAAATGTTTTTCTTACATTTGAAACTCTTGCACAATACAGTTTCTGACTGCAAGTACTCTCCAGTGCCATAGCGATTAGTTGCTGCAACACGGAACACATATTCATTGCCCTCTGTCAATCTGTCAAACTTAAATGTTGGTCTGCTAACTGATCCAGACACAGGCACCCATCCTGGACGATGAGCATCGCGTTGTTCAACCACATAGCTACTGACAGGAGCACCACCATCTCTCTTAGGCTGATCCCAGCTTATTGTAACTGAAGTTGCATCAATTTCATCAAGTCGTATAGGGCCTTGAGGTTCATCGGGTTTATCTGCATAAAGAATATTAATGTTAAGTCTTTTTAAATAGTGTTTTTTTAATGGGGGAGATAAATATCACTATATGTAAGTAGTGAGTATTTATCAAGAATGATGACTTTGATGTTTTCAGTAGTCACTCCTGTTATGTTTTTCACTTCAAGAGTATAAACTCCACTGTCATCGATGGTGGTGTTAAGAATAGTTATTTTAGAGAATTTTCCAGTTGACTTAATCTTTACACGCTCTTGTATTTTTACTTTATTGTCATTGAAGAACCAAGAGCAAACTGGTGGTGGTCTTCCTATGAGTGGCAGGTTAAGCTCAAGGGGTTTGCCTGCCAAAACACTGATCACCTTATTTGGAATAGTTGACAAATCGATCTTTGGCATAACTGAAAGAGGAAAGAGATAGAGTTAAAATGTAAAGATGGCATTCTATGACTATGAGTTTTTATTTATATTATTTTACTACTACAATGCATAACTCTTTGTTCTTGAACTGTCACAGCAGTCACAATTTCTTTTGGCTCACCAGCACCTCTGCTGTTTATGGCACGTACCCTGAAGAGGTACTGCTCATTCTCATTAAGTGACACGACAGTGAACTCAAAGTCTGTGAGTTTTAATGTAGCCACCCTCATCCACTTGTCAGTACCAGCCCTACAAGCCTCAACAATGTAGCCTGTGATTCTGCTGCCTCCATCATGTAAAGGTTTCTCCCACGCAAGTGACACACTGGACTTGGTAACATCTACAACTTCAAGCTTGGCTGGTGGTAGTGGAACTTCACACACCAAAACAACATCACTTGTTTCACAAGGTTCACCGACACCATAGATATTTTCTGGTAAGACCCTGAAGTAATACATCATTCCTTCTGTCAGACCAACAATTTTGAATGATGTCTTGCTGCATTTGGATGTAATAGTCTTGTATGCTCTCATTGATGCTTCCCGCCTTTCAATAATATAATTATTGACAGGTGCTCCACCATCAACCTCAGGAGCATCCCAAGTAATATGAGCAGAATCCTTTGTAAGCTCTTTCATTTTAATAGGACCAGGTGGACCAGGCGTATCTGACAAAGAAAACACAAACAATTGCTGTAAAGACACCACTTGATAGCATGTCATTATATGCATTATAAACGTTAATGAATGAATAGTCACAAGAGAAAAAGATACCATAGATTTTGACAAGAATGCTTGCATCCTTCTTTCCAGCTGTATTTGAGGCTTCTAGAGTATATCTGCCAGCATCGTAGCGGTGCACTTTATCAATAATGAGAGTTGTAGCAGTGTTAGTGACTTCAATAAAGCCACGATTATGAAGATCAACACCAGGTTTGCTCCATGTTATAGTGGGGAATGGTCTTCCAGTAATAGCTATATGAAGGCGCAAGGAACTTCCTGCTCTCAAGCATATTGTCTTCGTCAGTTCATCAGGCAGCTCAAGGTCAGGGATTTCTGGAATTAGAAATTAAATTAAACAAGCCATCGACAAAAGTGTTGGACATTTCTATTTCTTTTGTTCATACAAATCAAAATGTTATTTATATAGAAACTTAATCTATAAACATACCAATTCGTTCTACAGGCTCTGTTTCTGCACATGGATCACTGAAGTCACCTGCTCCATTTACATTGACTGCCGCAACTCTAAAACAGTATTTTTTGCCAGCAGTCAGGTCTGTGACGGTGTGTTCAGTCAGTCTAAGATTCTTTTCATGCACCTTTTTCCATTCTTCTGAACCAACTTCTTGCATCTCAAGAATGTACCCAATGATATCAGCGCCACCATCTTCAACAGGCCGTGTCCAGGCAAGAGTAATACTCTCTTTGTGTGTGTCTGTAATACGTGGAATTGTGGGAGCATCTGGAGTGCCTAAAATGTGCAATTAACATGATCAGGTAAATACTCTGAGGCTAGTATTTCATACATTTAAATATTAAAATATAATAAAAAATTGTTTCCTAAACATACCAGTTTTTACTTTACATACTGCATACATTGACACTTCACTCGGTTCACTATCACCAGCTGCATTCATGGCTGTTATACGGAACTGGTAAATGTTGCCTTCTTGGAGACCAGTGACTTTAAAGGATGTGTCCTTGAGGATCAAATTTCTGTTAACTTTGATCCATCTAGCACTCTTTTTCTCACGCAACTCAATCAAGTAGTTTGTGACTTCACTGCCACCATCACTTTCAGGCTTTAGCCATTCAATTGTTGCAAAGTCTTTTCCAACTGCAAGGATTTCTGGTGCTCCAGGAGGTGATGGGACAGCTATAATTGGAAATAAGGATCATTGTGAACACCCTCTAGTCCAAGATTTTATTATTTTTATTATTATTATTATTTCACATGATCATTAAGTCAGTATACTTACTGAATGAGTTTCTGGCAACAATGGGGCTAGACTGTACCACCACACCAGCGCCATACTTGTTCACACCTCTCACACGGAAAATATATTCAATGTTCTTTAAAAGCCTTTTGATTTCGTATGTTAGAGCTTTGCATTCAGCCTCTATGATAACCCAGTTGAGTCTGTTGGTGTCTCTTCTTTCAAGTGTGTAATGTGTGATGGGGTCACCTCCATCTTCCAGTGGCTCTTTCCAAGACACTGTGCATTTTTCCTCGGATACATTGCTGACTGTTATGTCCCGACAAGGGCCAGGTGTATCTTTAAAAAGAAGAGTGTATATAGTACAAATAAATTGACAAGATAATTAGGATTGAAGATCAAGTTCCTTTATAGTGTGTCTGTGTATCTGGCATACTTACCAAGTACTTTAACATTGACTTCTGCAGTTTTGGTGCCACTTGCATTCTTTACTGTCAAAATATACTTCCCAGTGTCGTCTCTGTCACAGAACTTGATAATTGCCATGGCACGGGTACTGGTGTACTGGAGAGAGTACTTATCACAAAGCTCTAGCTCTTTTGGACCCTTGGCCCAGAAAACCTTTGGTTCAGGTTTACCTCCGACAGCAGCATCAAGTACCAGATCAGATCCAGCTCTGACTGTAACCGTGTCCACAAGAAGTTTGCTGTCCAACTCTGCTTTGGGAGGAACTGCAAAAAATTTAAGTGTCATGATTATTTTGACTCAGTTTAATAGAATGCATTGTATGTTTTATGTGTGCTGTGACAGAATAATACATGTATAATACGTACTGTACTCTGCTTTGCAGGTCACAGGCCCTGTGGAAACGGATGGCGTGCTGAAAACTCCGTTAGCATTTTTGGCAATGACACGGAATTCATATTCCTCTCCTTCTCCCAGTGCAGTGACAGTGAAATTTGTGTCAGTAACATTAGTGTAGTTGCACTTAAGCCAGCGACCTTCTCCAGTGAGACTATATGGCTTTCGCTCAACAATGTAGCCTGTGATTGGGCTTCCACCATCATTAAGAGGTGCAGACCATTTGACTGAGACTGTTGATCTTGATACAGCTGTAACTTCTGGTTTTCCTGGAGGATCTATGCATATGTATTGTCAAAAACTCATATTAGTAATTGTTTGAAAAATACCAAAAACCTAATATGCAACGGATTCATTATGGTATGTGATTATACGTACCAACTGGGTTTTGTGCCACTGCTCTTTTTGATGCTTCACTTGCTTTGCTGAGGCCAGCGCTATTCATTGCATAGACCCTGAACTGGTATTCAAGACCTTCAACAAGGCCTTCAACCCTGTAGTGGCATTCAAAGCATGGTATCTTGTTTTCTCTCACCCAGAGAATTGTATTACGTTCTTTCTTTTCAATCCAGTATCCAGAGACCTTGCTGCCACCATCATGGTATGGTTCCTCCCAACGAATGCTCATGCTGTTGGCAGTTACAGAAAACACTTCTGGCCTTGTTGGAGCCCCTGAAGGAACTGTGTAAAAAATCGTGTAATAGAATTTAGCATGTTACATGTAAGAAATTTCATTTAGAATTTTAACAATGCCAATATAAAATTGGCTAATACATACCAAATGGATGCTCTGCAACAATTGTCTCAGATTCTGTTGGTTTGCTTACACCAAATCGGTTTTCAGAACAGACACGGAAAGTGTACTGCATGTACTTAGTCAGATGTGAAATAAGGATTGTAGTGCGCTTTACACTTGAGTTAACAAGCTGCCAGGCAGTGGAGCCAGACTCACGCTTCTCAACAATGTAGTTTGTAATGTCTGTTCCACCATCATCCTCAGGTGGATTCCATGTCAGTACGCATGACTCTGATGTAATAGAGGAGATCTCAATAGGGCCCTCTGGAGGACTTGGTCTGCCAATGACATTGACATTAACAGTAAAAGTCTTTGATCCAGTGACGTTTTCAAGAGTAAGGAAATATCTTCCTCCATCACCCCTCATGCTTTCTTTAACAGTGAGAGTGGTTCTGTTTTTGGTGGTTTTAATTGATACCCTATCAGTTTCTTTTAGCCTCATTTCCTCAAGCTTCCAGGTTACCTTCGGAGCAGGTCTGCCACTAATTGGAACATCAATCTCAAATGTGTCACCGATCTTCTTAGTAATAAGTTGGTTGGTGATGCCACTGAGATCGGCAGTGGGTTCAATGCGTGGCTCTTTAATGATGACCGAGGATAATACTTCTCTTGGCATGCTAAACCCAGCATCGTTGCAAGCCTTGACACGGAATTTATACTCAGAGTTCTCAATAAGGCCTTCAACTACAAAGGTTAGATTTTTCGTTGTGCCACAAGCAAACCATTTACCTGTACCTTTAGCCTTTGACTCAACACGATAGCCTGTGACACGGCTTCCTCCATCATGCTCTGGCTTGAGCCAGGCCAAGGTTGCTGTTGTGTCTGTGGTATCAATTATATCAACTCTCTTAGGTGGAGCAGGTTCAGCTGTGGCAATAATTGGTTCAGGCATTTCGTACACTTCACCAATACCATACTGATTTTCAGCCATGACTTTAAAGAAATAAGGCACACTTTCAAGGAGATTAGAGATACACAATTTTGTTTCCGTGGTTTTGGGGGCTGCCTCTGTCCATGTACGACGACTGGCCTCGCGCTTCTCAACAATGTAATGATGAACACGTGCACCGCCATCATTCAGAGGAGGATCCCACACAAGAGTGAGAGCTCCCTTTGATACTTCCTCGATAAAGATAGGCCCTGGCATTCCTGGTGTGTCCAACACTTTAACTGTAACAGTGATAGATTTACTGCCACTGCTGTTCTCAAGAGTGAGAGTGTATTTTCCAGTATCATTTCTTGAGCAGTTCTCCAGCGTTAAAGCTGTGAATGTTTCAGTGGTGGTGATATCTGCCATAACACCGAGTTCTCCATCTACTTTTGTCCAGGAAGCTGTGGGCGCTGGTTTTCCCTTAAAGGCAATACGGAGACAAACACTTCCCCCACTTTTCACAATATGTGTCTGTTGGAAGGATGCATCAATATCAATTTCTGGGGCCAACAGTCTATCTACTGCTTGTACTGGCTCAGGTATCTCTCTGGGTTTACCCTTTCCAACAGAGTTGACTGCACAAATTCGGAACTTGTACTGTGCACCAGTTTCCAAACCAGTGACAGTGTATTTAGTAATAGGACAAAGATCATCATTGACTCTAAGCCATGCCTCTTCAGATCCCTTGCACATCTCAACAATGTAGCCATGGACTTCCATACCACCATCATGGGCAGGTCTGGTCCACTCCAAGCTAACAGATGTATTTGTACTGTCCTTGACATTTACAATAGATGGGGCATCTGGTTCTTCAGTAGGCTCTGCACATTTAATTGGTATTGAAATGTTACTTGGATCTCCAATTCCAGCATCATTTACTGCATACACACGGAATTCATACTCCACATTCTCAGTGAGATGAGTCACTCTGTGTGCGGCCTCAACAATGGGTTTTCTTGTTAAGACCTTCAACCAACGACCAGTCTTCTTTTCACGTCTTTCCACAATGTAATATTTAATTGGGTTTCCACCATCATGTGTTGGAGGAGCCCAGCTGATTGTGATACTCTCTCCATCAACATCTGTTGCATCAGGAGTTCCAGGAGAATCTGGAACAGCTGTTGGTGAAAAAGAAATGTTTTACAGTATTTGTACTATACATCATTTAAACAAAAAAGTATTATAAGTTATTAATTATCTTACTGTATTGCATCTGTGCAATCACAGGGGCTGATTCCAGATGTCTACTAACACCAATCTTATTGACTGCAGAAACACGGAACTGATACTCATTGGTCTTCATCAGCTTGGTTGCAGTGTATGTGCAATTCAAGCACTCATCTGTAACAAGTGCCCATGAAAGTTTAGAGGTTTCACGCTTCTCAACAATGTAATGCGTAATATTAGAACAGCCATCATTCTCCGGTGGATTCCATGAAAGTGTCACTTTGCCTTCAGTTATATCTGAGAACATGATTGGTCCCACAGGTTCTCCAGGTGTATCTAAAATACAGAAACAGCAGAAGGGTAGGTCAACAATATGGATCTCAAGAAAAATTTAGATTTTTTAGATGGGGTAAATAGATAGGAGGGATGAGTGACAAAATATATTACCAAAAACTTCAACTTTCATTGCTTCCTTCTTAGTTCCTACGGAATTTGTGGCTTCCACGGTATAAATGCCACGGTGACTACGGTCAGCATCTCTGATAAACAGAGTGCTTGACCCAGTAATTGTTGTGATGTCAACCATTTTCTTTGTTAATTCAGTACCATCTCTGAACCAGGTAACCTTTGGTGTTGGTCTTCCAGTAATTGTTACTTTGAGTCTAATGTTTTCCCCAGCTTTAAGAGAGACTCCCTCAAAGTACTCCTGGCCAAACTCAATGTTTGGAGCAACTGAAAGAGACAATATTATATATTTAAATGTACAGACCAGAACTGCACACACTGTATAATGTTGACCACAAAATTATTGAAACATTATAAATTATGTCTACTTACAGCTCTCATCTCTTATTACTACATATCCAGATGACTGAGAGGGTGGGCTCACTGTACCAATAGCATTTCTTGCTATGACTCTAAACTCGTAGCGTTCACCGCAAGTAAGACCAGTCACTGTATATTCTGTGTCTGTAACATCTGAAAAATTGCTCTTAAACCACCGCTCCTGGTTCTGCCGCTTCTCCACATCGTACGCAACAATTTTGCTTCCGCCATCTCGCTTGGGTGCTTCCCACTTGAGTTTTACAGAGTCACTTGTCACATCGACGTAGTCAGGGGTTTCAGGAGGATCTGAAATTAAGATACAAGCATTTAGAGACTATAATAATCAGATTTTGTACATATCAGTAAAAATACAATTGTAGCTGAACGTACCAACTGGAGAAACGGCCATAACAGGTTTGCTTGCATCACTCATGCGGCTGTGTCCAGAATCATTTTGTGCATAGACTCTGAACTGATACTCCAGACCTTCAATAAGACCAAGAACCCTGTACTCCCTTTTTTTCACCAAGACTGTGTTGACCTTTTGCCACATTATGCTGTTCTTCTCCTTCTTTTCAACATGGAACCCAAGGACTGGACAACCTCCATCAAAAATGGGTTTATCCCACTGAAGAGTCATGCCATCGTTTGTGATATTGTAAACTACTGGCCGACCTGGTGCGCCTGGTGGTCGGAACTCATGCTTGGCAATGACATTTTGGGAAACTAAAGGTTCACTTACACCATATCTGTTTTCTGCACAGACTCTGAACTGATATTGGGTTCCCTTGATCAGATTAGGTACCTTAAATGATGTTCCAGTCACATTTGAACAAGCCAACTTCCAATCTGTCTGAGAGGTGTCACGTTTTTCCACTGCATAGCAAATTATTTTTCCTCCACCATCATCATTTGGTTCATCCCAAGATATTGTTATACTTTCTGCTCTGACCTCATCCAGACGGATGGGTCCGATAGGTTTAGCTGGTGGTCCAAGAGTAATTACTTGAATATGGAATGATCTTCTGAAGAATGTGTTGTCAAGAGTAAGTGTGTATTTACCACCATTCTCTTTCTCCACATTCTTTATCATTAAAGTTGCCTTGTTTTCACTCTTCTTAAATCGAATTCTGTCACTCTCTTTGAGTGGCAAGTTGTCCTTTAACCAAATAATAGCTGGTCTTGGTTTACCTCTATATGGCAATTCAATGTGAACATTGTGTCCTAAGCGCACACTGATTTGTCCATCAGGATAATCATCAAGGTTTGCTTCTGGTGCAATAATGTAGTCCTTCACTTTAATTGGTCCAATTTCAACAAAGTCACTATTACCCTTTTCATTAATTGAACAAACTCTGAAAAACATTTCAGTGAGTTCCTTAAGTTTTGTAATTTCATGTTCACAGTGTTTGTTTGTGCCAGCAGGTGACCATTCATCTTGACCTTGTAGTTTCTTTTCAATTATGTAGTCTGTAATAATGCTACCACCATCATACTCTGGTTTGTTCCATTGTAGTGTTACTGACGTTTTTGTGGAATCTTTCATTGCAAGGTCTTTGACTGGACCTGGTGTCTCAGTGGCTTTAATTGGCTCTGCTGTTTCACACGGATCCCCAATTCCATTTTCATTTTCTGCTAATACACGGAAGAAGTATGATGTCTTCTCAGAGAGTTCCTCAATGGCATATGTGGTCTCTGTACATTTATTTGTCACACAAGCATATGTGCGCTTTGATGCATCTCTCTTCTCTACAACATAATTGGTGATTTCTGCTCCACCATCCTGTAGAGGAGGCTCCCAACAAAGTGTAACATTTCCACGAGTAACGTCTTTCAAGGCCAAATTTCTACAAGCAGCTGGGGTGTCCTGTACTTTAACAGACACTGTCAGTGACTTTGGTTCTCCTACACCATTTGATATGTGAATGGTATATTTGCCAGTGTCGTTTCGAGTTACTTGTGAAATAAGGAGACACGATGAAGTGTTTGTGTTGTGAATGTCATATTTAGGATCATTATCAATGTTTTGGTCTTCTTTCTTCCAAGAGACACTTGGAGCAGGTCTGCCTTTAAGTGGGACCATAATTTCAATATCTTTACCAGCTTTCACAATGTAGTGAGTTCTCATTGCAACATCAGTATCAACCTGGGCTTCCTCTGCAAAAGTGGAGATATTATGTTTATACAGTTGTTACAGATAGAAAGTATTATTATAGAATATACAAAGAATGCACAAATATTTCAAGATTAATACATACCAAGAATATCCTTGGCTTGGACTGATTCTTCCATTTCTATTGGGTCTCCACGACCAGCACAATTGACAGCAGATACACGGAAGTAGTAGTCAACATCTGGTTTAAGACCTGAAGCAACATACTCTGTAGTTCTAACTTCTCCCTTGTGGCTAATCACTGTCCATTCCCCTTCTTGACCAATTTTTTTCTCTACAACATAGCTGAGGATTTCACTGCCTCCATCACATTCTGGTTTTGACCACGCAAGTGTGATTGATGTTTTAGTTGAGTCAACAACTTTCAGCTTAGTTGGTTCATATGGTGGGTCTTGGGAATTTACAAAAAAGATACAAGATAGTACAATAAATTATACAAACTATATGTCAAAACACCGTAACTCTAAATGAAATATAAATATACAACTTTTGAAAAAAATGATGTGACAATACATACCAACTGGATCAGCAGCTTTGTAGAAATCAGAAAGATCTGAGTGTGGACCTTCCCCAGCTTTATTAATTGCACAAACACGGTACTGATATTCATTTCCTTCTGTAAGATGATGGACCTTCGCTTTGGTGTCCTTAATGGGGTCTTTGTACACCTTTACCCAACGTAGACTCTTCTTATCACGTCTTTCTAAATAGTAACCTGTGACCATGCTACCACCATCAACACCAGGTACATCCCAAACAATCTGCATTGATGTTCTGGTGATATCTGTTGCTGTTGGTGTACAAGGCTGTCCTGGTGTCACTGAAAAGATAGCAGTGATTTAAGGAACAGTGCAGGTGTTTAATTACACAGTTTTTACACAAAAATAATTATCATTCATATATATTTAATCAAAACTTTACAATATACATATATACTGTTTTTTTACATTTAGACTTTCCTTACCGAATGCATTTTTGGCAATAACATGGTCAGACTCCAGAGGTTCTCCAGCTCCAAATTTATTAACGCCTCTGACACGGAAGACGTATTCATTTCCTCTGCCCAACTTCTGTGCAGTGACCATACGTTGTTCTGTTGCTTCAGAGACTGTGGACCACACTACTCTACTTGTCTCACGTTTTTCTACAATGTAATGAGTTACTTTGGCACCTCCTTCATCAACCACTGGCTCCCATGCAAGTATTATCTTGTCAGCAGTGACTAATTTGAATTCGATTAGTCCAGCTGGAGGTCCAGGTTTGTCTGTTTATGAAATGAACAACATGAGCCATTAGAATGGCTTAAATTAAGGGGTGAAACGTTCATAAAATTTTGATTTATGAGAGACAAAGAGACCAATGATTACAAACCTAGAATCTGTATTCTAATGGAAGCAGACGCTGTGCCAAACACATTCCTGATTTTGATCTCATACGTTCCAGTATTAAGACGAGTGGAATCCTTAATAAGGATGGCGGATGAATCAGTTGTGTTCTCAATTGACAGCTGTGCACTTGACACTAATTCCTTTCCGTCTTTAAGCCATTCAATGGTTGGCAATGGTTTAGCAGTTATTCCCACTTTAATCTTAATTGATGCACCAGCTTTGTATTGCACAACATCCAAGTACTCTGGAGGAAGGTCAATAACTGGTGCACCTGAACAATAAAAAGTGTGTTATAATCTGGATGGAGTATTGTTCTGCATATTAAAACCCAGATATTCAGCAATATAGAAACAAAAGACTTACCTGAAATATCAACACAAGTTGCTGGACCCGCAATCAGTGATGGGTTGCTCACAGAACCAACTGCATTCTTGGCAAAGACCCTGAATTCATATGACTGATCCTGTGTCAAGCCTGACGCAGTAAAGTTAGTATCAATGACATTGGTAAAGTTTGCCTTTGTCCATCTGCCATTTGGAGCGTCTCTTCGCTCAACCATGTACCCGGTGATTTTACTTCCACCATCAAATGGAGGTTTCTGCCAAACAAGGCTAACTGAATTTTTGGTAACCTCGGAAATTCTCACATTTGCAGGTGGTTCTAAAATAAAAGACAAGGATTTGATATTCAATTAATAATCCAGAAAACCAGGTATCATAAAATGTTGATTCTTCTATTATTTGAACTTACCACAGGCATCAATGGCTAGTACTTCTTCAGAAGTTTTGCTGAACTTTCCAATACCAGCTGCATTTTGTGCAGCTACCTTGAACTCATAAATCATTCCAGAACATATATTTGACACTCTAATTTGAGTTGCAGAGATTGCTGTTTTGTTCACTGTCTGCCAAAGAATGCTGCTTCTTTCTTTCATTTGAACATGGTATCCAAAGACAGGGCTTCCTCCATCAATTACTGGCTCATTCCAGCATACAGTGAGGCTTTCCCTTGACACAAGGGCAGCCCATGGTGATGATGGTGGTCCAGGAACAGCTGAAACACAAAAAACAATTAGATTTAACAAAAATGCATACAACTATAAACAATTACAAATGACGTACTATGAAGTACTCACTGTATGGAAGCTTCACTATAACTGACTGAGAATCAATGTGGTCGCTGATGCCGAAGCGATTCTCAGCTTTTATCCTGAATTGGTATCCTTCTCCCTTTGTAAGTTTGGTCACTTTAATAGCATTTCTGGCGACTGTAGATGTCACTTCTGTCCATGCTGGGGTACTTGTTTCACGTTTAAGAACAACATAGTTTGTGACAGGAGTGCCACCATCATACAAAGGTGGGAGCCATTTAAGACACAAGCTTGTCTCTCCCACATCACTAACTTCAATGGGACCAACCGGAGGACCTGGTCTATCAAGGACAAGGATGTTTACAAACATCTTGGTTGTTCCACTTGTGTTTGAGGCAACAATGTCATATCTTCCAGCATCACTTGCAATACTTTCCTTTAGGTTGATATTTAGACTTTCAGGGGTTACTTCAAAGCTAAATCGCTTTCCACATTTAACTGGAACATTACTTCTTGTCATTGTGACTTTTGGCATTGGTTTGCCAAACAGAGGAAGCTCAAACTTAAGATTTGATCCTGCTCTCACATAAACAGTGTTGTGGGGGAAATTCTTCATGTCAAACTCTGGGGCATCTGTTAACAGTCAGAAAAAACAAAGTGCAAAATAAGTCATAATAATAAGTCAAATATAGAATATATTAAACATGGAATAGAAATGAATGGAATGAATAAACACCTACCCAGCTGATCTTTCACAACCACAGGAATTATCATTTCTTTTGGCTCACTGAGTCCAGCGTGATTCTCAGCACGAACTCTAAAGAAGTATTCTCTATTTTCTCTCAGGCTCTTAACTGTGTGGGTATTAGTTTTAACGACAGCACATTTCACCCACTTCTGCTGGCCCTTTTCAAGGGCATCAATTAGGTAACTGGTAATGCGGCTTCCACCGTCATGCTCTGGTTTTGACCATGCAATGGTCACACTATCCTTTGTGACAGCAGTAACACCAAGTCTAGAAGGTGGACTTGGTTTTTCTGTGGGTATAAAGTTAAAATTATATTCAAAACACAAATTAATTAAGCTATTCTGAAACAACACCTATAATTAAAATCTGTCTGTAACCTTACCTGTAATCTTAGTTCCATCTTTAGTTTCATTAGGTACACCAATACCATACTCGTTTTCTCCAATAACTCGGAAGTAGTAGACTGCCCCTTCTTGTAAGTCTTCTACTTTGTATGTCAAACTGTGACAGCTGCTTGTTACAGATACCCAGGCCTTTTTGCTTGCTTCACGTTTCTCAACATGATATGCCTTAACAGCATCTCCTCCATCATTTTCTGGAGCTTCCCAAATAACTGTAGCAGAATCCTTTGTGACCTCTGTAATCTTTACATTAGTTGGTGGTCCAGGGGAGTCGAGAACTTTGACTACTATTGGCAAAGATGCAGTTCCAACACCGTTGTCTAAATTAACAATGTATTGGCCAGAGTCATTTCTTGTTGCTTTCTCAATAGTAATAGATGTGCAGTTTTTAGTTGTTTCAATGCTTGCTCTGGCTTTAAGATCCACTTCTTCTTTACTCCATGTAACTGAAGGTACTGGCACTCCCTTAAATCGTGCTGTCAAAGTAAATGAATTGCCATGCTTGACAATTAAAGTCTTTCGCATTTCAATGTCAACCTCAAACACAGGCTCCTCTTTTCTGTCTGTCGCTGACTGTGCCTCAGAAATAGGTGACTGCTCACTTACACCAATTTTATTCATTGATTTAACAGCAAATACATACTCTGTGTCAGTTGTAAGACCAGAAATTGTGAATTCGTTGCTCTTTGTCATTTGAATAGCCACAACCCACGCCTCTTCCTCAGATTTCTTATATTCTACACAGTATCCAAGAATCGGTGCACCGCCATCAGATGAAGGCTTTTTCCAGGCAATAGTAATTGAATTATTTGTATGATCTAGAATCTTGGGTTTAGATGGTGGGGATGGAACCAGAAGTTCATCTTCAGCCCTTACTGAAGCAGATGGATCACTAGCTGGACTCAAACCTGCTGCATTTTCAGCATAAACTCTAAATTCATATTCACATCCTCTTCGTACTTTTGATATTTCAGCTGTTAAATCTGTCACAAGCTCTCTGTTAACACGAACCCAGTGAATACCAGATTTCTCTCTCCTTTCAACTATGTATCCAAGGATCTCACTTCCTCCATCAGAACTAGGCTTTGCCCAAGTAATAGTTATTGCTTCACTGGTCACACTTGTGATATCGACATTAGTCGGAGCTGCTGGGATGGTGTATGGATCAGTAACTTTAACAATTTCACTTTCAAGTGCTTCACCAAGTCCAAACTTGTTGACAGCCAAAACTCTGAATATATACTCATTTCCTTTCAGGAGCTTAGTGACTTTGAATACGGTAGTTTTGACCTCTCCATCCACAAGTGTCCATGCCAAACGGCTGGTCTCTCTTTTCTCAACAACATAATGTGTTATTTCAGCACCACCTGCTTCTTGAGGTGGTCCCCATGACAATGTGCACTTCTCTGCTGTGAGGCCTGTAACTGACAAGGGACCTGCTGAAGGCCCTGGTTTATCAAGAATAACACAATTTACTGGTGTTGTGACACTTCCTGCCACATTCTTTAATGTCAAGGAATACTGTCCAGAATCACTTCGTTTGCAGTCTTTAATGACTATCATAGTATTAGTATCTGTTCCAGTTATCTGAATTCTTGCTTTGTGTTCAAGTTCATGTCCATCCTTTGACCAAGACGAAACTGGAAGTGGGCGTCCTGCAATATCAGCATTAATCTTCAGGGTTTCCCCTGCTTTAACTAGCACAACTTCTTTAAATTTGACATCCATCATAATGCGTGGTGGATCTACATTATCTTTAACTGTAATAGGACCAGTGTTATCAGATGGCTCACTGAACAGTCCAGCAGCATTCTTTGCAATAATACGGAAGTCATATTGTTCATCCAATGTTAGGCCAGTAACATCAAAGTAGGTCTCTGCAACATTGGTAAAATTGCATCTTACCCAGCGACCCTGTGGGAGATCTCTACGTTCAATAATATATCCAATAACTTTGGCTCCACCATCATACTCAGGCTTCGCCCAAGAAAGGGATACAGAAGACTTGGTCATGCTAGTTATCACAGGCTGACCAGGAGGATCACAAGGATCTCTTGCAGCCATGGACTCACTTGTTTTGCTTGCCTTGCCAATTCCAGCAATGTTTTCAGCATAAACCCGGAACTTATACACCATGCCTTCCTCAATGCCAGTTACTTTATATTCAGTATTCTTGATTAGGATCCTGTTCACCTTTGTCCAAAGAATACTGGTTCTTTCCTTGCGTTCTAAATGATATCCAAGGACTGTGCTACCACCATCATTAACAGGTTCATTCCATGTAACCAACATGAAGGCTTTGGTGGCATGAACAACACGGGGTGTTGATGGAGGGCCAGGCTGTTTGAATGTATACTCCGCAGTAATGCACGGAGAGTCGACTGGCTTACTCTTTCCATAGCGGTTCACAGCAAAAATTCGGAACTGGTACTCAGAGCCTTGAGTCAATCTAGGAACCTTGACTGATGTTCTGGCAACATTTGATGAAACAATATGCCACTCTGTTGTGGTGGTATCTCTCTTCTCAACAATGTAATTATTGATAGCGCATCCACCATCATACTCTGGTGGGGTCCATGACAATGTAATACTGTCAGAAGTCACAGCATCAACCTTTACTGAAGCTGGTGGCCCTGGTTTATCTAGAACAACAACAGCAATATCTGTGGACATGGTACCAGCTGTATTAGCGAGAGTGATTTCATATTTACCAACATGTTCAATAGCAGCTTCTTTGATGACAATTTTGCTTGACAGTAGAGTGTTGATGACTGAAAGAGAGGTTGTTTGCTTCAGGGGAAGACCATCCTTTTTCCAAGAGACAACTGGCTTAGGTCTGCCTCTTACAGGAACTTCCACAGTAAGATTACCCCCAGCTTTAACACTGAAGGTATTGAACAGTAAATGTACTGAGGGTTCAATTTCAATATCCTTAGCTACAACAGGCACACCAAGATCTTGAGGCTCACTCTTGCCTTTCTCATTTACTGCAATAACTCTAAAAGCGTATGTTTCACCAGGTGTAAGGTTGCTTACAGTAGCTTCTGGAACCTTAACTGTGCAGCTTACACCCCATTTGTCACTGCCCTTGGGTTGCATCTCTACATTGTAGCAGATTATTTTGCTGCCTCCATCATGGACAGGCTTTAGCCAAGTGAGTGTCACACTATTCTTTGTGACATCCACAAGAGTTACTTTTGCTGGAGGCATAGGTACCTGTGCCACCTTGACAGGAGTTTTTGTTTCTGCCATCATACCAAAGCCATACACATTAACAGCACACACACGGAAGTAAAAAATTCCTCCCTCCTGCAGTTCTTCAACTTTAAAGAAAGTTTGTGTGCAGTTGCTTGTCACAGTTGTATAAGCCTTCCTTGTAGATTCTCGCTTCTCAACCACGTAATTAGTTATTTTAACTCCACCATCTGTAAGAGGTGGTTCCCAGCAGAGAATCGCTGAGTCCTTCTTGATATCTTTCACTTCAAACTTCTGTGGAGCACTTGGTGTATCAAGCACCCTAACATTGACAAATGAAGATTTTGTGCCACTCTTATTTTCAAGAGTCAAGATGTATTTTCCACTGTCAAATCTATTGACATTATCAATTACAAGCATAGTATATGAACCTGTAGACTCAATCTGGGCACGCTCAGTTAGAGTTCCATCCTCTTTTTCCCATTTGATAGATGGCTCAGGTCTACCTCTAATTGTAATGAAAAGGCGAAGTGATCCCCCTGCACGGACAGAAACAACCTTCCTGAGGTCAGCATCAAGTTCAATCTCAGGTGCTTCCATTTTTTCACATGCGGTCACTGAACCATGAACATCAGCAGGTTCACTGACTCCTTCAGAGTTTATTGCACAGACTCTAAAGTTATACTCTGTATTCTCCTTCAGGTTTTCAACTGTTAGACGTGTTGCTTGTATCCCAGCTGGTGGTGTGGAAATGATCCATTCCTCTGAAGAAACTTCCTTCATCTCAACAATATAACCTTTAACATATGCTCCACCATCAGTAGAAGGTTTACCCCAAGACAAAGATACAGAAGAGCTTGTGTGATCTGTCACTTTAGGATGATGAGGTGGACTTGGTGGAGTAATGGCATTTGCTGCTCTATAAAATAGAGATAAATCACTAAATTCTCCAATACCAGCTTCATTCTCAGCAGAAATACGGAACTCATAGAAATGACCCTCTGAAAGACCAGTTACTTTGAAATTCAAATCATTCAACTTCTGTCGGTTGCATTTTGTCCACCTCACACCTTCTTTATCACGCTTTTCCACGTGATAACATGTAATTTCTGCTCCACCATCATCCTCTGGTGCATTCCATGACAGAGTCATTGAATCCTTTGTTATCTCTCTTGCTTCTGGTGTTGATGGTGCACTTGGGGGCTTGTATGGATTACGTGCAGTAACTGCCTCAGATTCTAATGGTTCACCAACTCCATATTTGTTGACAGCCATAACTCTAAAGATATACTCATCACCTTGCAAAAGCTTTGTCACTTTGTAACTCACAGTTGGAATGTTGGAATCAACAACAGTCCATGATAGCCTGCTAGTTTCCCTTTTCTCAAGGATATAATGGGAAATATTAGCACCACCATTCTGAGAGGGCTCAGACCAGAACAGGTTACATTTATCAGACATGACACCAGTTATTTGTAGTGGTCCAGTGGGTGCACCTGGTCTATCAAGAACTTTCACTGTTATTGGAATTGTTTTTGTTCCACCACTGTTACTTAAAACAAGATCATAATGTCCACTATCTAACCTTGTACAGTCTTTGATTGTAATAGAAGCATTATTCAGTGTACTTTTTACTTCAATGCGCAACGACTTAGCCATTTCTTTTCCTTCTTTCAGCCACTGGATAACAGGTGTCGGTTTTCCATGGATGTCTGCATCCAAAACTAAATTCTCTCCAGCATTGACAACAATGACATCCTTGTACTTAGGATCCATTGAAACACTAGGAGGTTCGATTTCATCTTTAGTAGTAATTGGTCCAGTGCTGTCAGAGGGCTCACTGAAGACACCAGAAGCATTTCTTGCAATTACTCTAAATTCATACTGATTGTCTACAGTTAAGCCTGTCATTGTAAATTCGGTCTCAATTACATTTGTAAAGTTTGCCCTAGTCCATCTGCCCTCAGGCAAGTCCCTCCTTTCAACAATATATCCAGTCACTTTGCTGCCACCATCATACTGAGGCTTTGTCCACTGAATCTTAATATGGTTCTTTGATATTGTCACAGCCTCAGGAGTACCAGGTGGATCACATGGGTCACGGGCAATAAAGCTCTCAGAAGCTTTGCTTGCTCTGCCAATACCAACAATGTTTTCTGCATATACCCTGAATTCATATCCAATGCCTTCTTCAAGGTTGCATATCTTGAAAACAGTATCAGCAATAAGGATTTTGTTTAGTTTTGTCCAAAGAATACTTGTTCTTTCTTTGCTCTCAAGGTGGTAACCAATTACTGAGCTACCACCATCATTAACTGGCTCATTCCACTCAATTATCATTTGATCCTTGGTGGCAGACTTTACATATGGTGTACCAGGTGGCCCAGGAGGCTTGTAAGGATATTGCACAACAACTGACTTTGAGTCTAAGGGAGCACCCTTACCATATCTGTTTTCAGCAATAACTCTAAACTGATACTCAGCACCTGTTTTTAACCTGGTAATTTTCAGAGATGTCCTTGCAACTGATCCAGCGACAACTTGCCAAGTATTTTCAGTAGTTTCTCGTTTTTCAACAATATAATGCTTAACTTGGCAGCCTCCCGTATACTCTGGTGGTTCCCATGAAATGGAAACAGAGTTATTGCTGACTTCATTTACTTTTACTGGTCCTGTGGGTGGACCAGGTTTATCAAGAATTATGATGCCAATTTCTTCTGTAACTGCACGAACACTATTAGTTGCTGTAACTGCATACTTTCCAAAGTCATCTTTACAGGCTTCAGTAATCTGTAGGATTGTGGATGTTAATGTGTTTGAAGTAGTAACTCTGGATGTTACCTTAAGTGACTGTCCATCTTTTGTCCAAGTGATCTTTGGTTTTGGACGTCCAAAAATTGGTATTTCAAGTTTGAAATCTTTTCCAGATTTGATACTGTATGTATTGAACTGCAACTTAAGGCTTGGTTCAATTGTGAGGTCATTGGCAATAACAGGAGCAGCAAGGGGTTTTGGCTCGCTCTTGCCTTTTTCATTATATGCCAAAACACGGAACAAATATTCCTGACCAGCTGTCAGTCCAGTGACCGTTCCTTCACATGTTTTTACATTTGTTGCTACACCCCATTTGTCAGTTCCTTTAGGCTGCATTTCAATCAAATAGCCAACAATCCTACTACCACCATCATGCTCTGGTTTTTCCCAGGCCAGTGATGCGCTTGTTTTAGTTACATCAGTCAACATTACTTTTCCAACTGGCTCGGGTACTTCAGAGGCCTTTGAAGCAGTCTTTGTTTCAACTGGTAAACCAACACCATATTCATTTTCAGCCATAACTCTAAAGTAATACATGGCCCCTTCTGTAAGATTTTCCACTTTATAAGTTGTACTGATGCACTTGGATGTTACATTTGCATAAGCCTTTCTTGTAGATTCACGCTTGTCAACAACATAATGTTTAATCTTTGCACCTCCGTCAACAAGTGGTGGTTCCCAAACAAGAGTGATTGAGTCTTTCTTGACATCCTTAACTACAAGGTTCAGTGGTGCTCCAGGAGTATCTAACACTTTAACTGCAACAAATTCAGATACAGAGCCACTGCTGTTCTCCAACACCACAGTGTATTTTCCAGAGTCCCTTCTATCACAGGAGTCAATTGATAGTTGGGTGAAGTTAAGACCTTTTTCAACCACTGTCTTTTCTGACAGTTCGCCTTCATCTTTAGTCCATTTGATATTTGGTGTAGGTCTACCTTTAAATGGTACATTGATTCGAACTGATCCTCCAGCGCGGACAACAATGCCTTTTCTGAGCTCTGAATCAAGGTGAATTTCAGGGACCTCTAGCTTATCCTCAGGTTTGGCAGTTCCTGGAATAACCAAAGGTTCTCCAACACCTAATTTATTGATGGCACATATTTGAATCTTATATTCCTGTTGTTCTGTTAGTTTAGTAATTTCAAATTTGTTTACTCGTAATCCAGTAGGGGGAGTGCACATAATCCATTCCTCCTCTTCGGCTTTGCAGATCTCAACAATGTATCCTTGAATTGCACATCCCCCATCATTAAGGGGTTTTGCCCATGCCACTGTAATTGAAGACTTTGTTGTATCGACAACATGCCCATGCATGGGTGGGCCGGGTCTAAATTTGGGATCACAAGCCTTATAGTATGATGTTGGCAGGCTTGGTTCTCCAATTCCAGCTGCATTTTCAGCTGATACTCTAAATTCATATTCATGATCCTCAATTAGCCCTTGCACTCTGAAACATACATCTGTGACTTTCTGTCTGTTGCATCGTGTCCATCTAATTCCAGATCTGTCTCTTTTCTCAATGATGTAACCAAGAACTTCACTTCCACCATCACTGTCTGGTGCATTCCAACAAATAGTCATAGAATCCTTTGCTATATTTGTTACCTCAGTAATCTGTGGTGATCCAGGGTGACCAAATGGATCCTTCATTATTATGCATGGTGTAATAATTGCTTCACTAACACCATAACTGTTGGCAGCCATGACACGGAATATATATTCATTACCTTCCAGAAGCTTTGTCACTTTGTATACTGTTTCTTTACAATCATTACTGACCACAGTCCAAGCAAGGCGACTTGTTTCACGCCTTTCAATAATGTAATGAGTAATAGTGCTTCCTCCATCATCTTGTGGAGCTTGCCATGATATAGTGCATTTATTGCTGGAAACACCTGTGACATGAAGAGGCCCATCTGGTGGACCTGGTTTGTCAAGCACTTTGACATGAAATGGAACAGTCTGTGAGCCAGCAATGTTAGTGATCTGAAGGGTGTAGTTTCCACCATCTTGCCTGGTTGCATCTTTTACTGTGACTAATGCTCTGTTGTCAGTGTTTTTGATGTCACATCTAAGTGTGCTTTCAAGCTCTTTGTCATTCTTAAACCATTGTATTGTGGGAAGTGGTTTACCATGGACATCGGCATCAAGTTTAAATGTATCTCCTGCGTTCACAATAAGGGCCTGGGTGTATTCTGGATCAATTGAGAACTTTGGTGGCTCTACCTCATCCAGTGCAGCAATGGGTCCACTATTGTATGATGGTTTGCTGATAGTGCCAACTGCATTTTTTGCAATTACCCTGAAGTCATACTTGGCACCTTCTGTTAGCCCAGTGACAGTAAAATTGGTTTCAATTACATTTGTGAAACTTGCTTTTGCCCAGCGTCCCTCTGGAAGATCACGTTTCTCAACAGTATAACCAGTGATAACACTTCCACCATCATACTCTGGCTTTGTCCACTGGATGGTTATGGAATTTTTACTGATATGGATAGCTTCTGGGGTTCCAGGCGAATCACATGGATCACGTGCCACACAGCCCTCTGAGATTTTACTACATCTGCCAATGCCAACAATATTTTCAGCATAGACTCTGAACTCATATTCAATACCTTCTTCTAAAGGACTGGTTTTGAATCTTGTATCTTGAATCACTGTCTTGTTTATCTTTGTCCAAAGAATGCTGTTTCTTTCCTTCCTCTCAAGATGGTATCCAATAATGTTGCTACCTCCATCTGAAACTGGTTCATTCCATTCAACAATCATATGGTCCTTAGACAGGGATGACACAAATGGAGTTCCTGGTGGTCCGGGTTCTCTATATGGATACTGAGCAACGACAGCTGAAGAGTCCAAAGCATAACTCTTGCCATACCTGTTTTGAGCAATGACTCTGAATTGATATTCAACACCAGTCTTTAGTCGTGGCACTTTCAGTGTTGTTCTTGCTACTGAACTAGCAACATTCTCCCATGTTGTGGTTGTTGTATCTCGTTTTTGTACAATGTAATTTGAAATTGGACAACCACCAGTAAACTTAGGTGGATCCCATGACAATGTAACACTTGATATAGTTATCTCATTAAATCTCACAGGGCCAGTTGGTGGGCCAGGCTTATCAAGAGTGATAACTTCAATAGAGGCATCTTTTTGTCCAACAGCATTAGACACATTGATTCCATACATTCCACTGTCTTCTCTTGCTGCTTCTTTAATGCTAAGAATAGTGCTGTGCACTGTATTAGAAATGTTTACCCTTGTTGTGAATTTAAGTGGTGCACCATCCTTTGTCCATGTAATCTTTGGCTTTGGGCGACCAGAAACTGGAATTTCAACTTGGAGGTCTTTTCCAACAAGAACACTGTAATTGCTAAATACAGGTCTTACATCAGGTCCAAAGACAAGGTCCTTTGCTTGCACTGGGACAGCAAGTGTTCTTGGGTCACTCTTTCCTTTTTCATTGACAGCAATTACTCGGAAAGTATACTCTTCTCCAGAGTTCAAATTACTAATCACACATTCTAATGATTTTACATTGGCACAACTAGACCATTTCTCGTTACCCTTAACTTGCATCTCAACAAGATACTGAAGAATTCTACTGCCACCATCATGAACTGGCTTTTCCCAAGCTAGAGATACACTTGTTTTAGTAACATCTACTACACTTAATTTTCCAGGACACTGTGGCACCTCTGAAACTTTCAAGGGATCTACAATACTTGCAGGTAATCCTACACCATGTTCATTTTCTGCAAGTACTCTGAAATAGTAACTGCAGCCTTCTTGAAGTGGTTCAATTTTCCATGAAAGTTTGTGGCAGTTTGTGACAACAGCGGAAAATGCTTTTCTAGTGCTCTCACGTTTCTCAACAATGTAATTTTTTATCTTTGCTCCACCATCCAAAGACGGAGGCTCCCATGTAAGAGTAACAGATTCTTTTGTGATTTCTTCCACTTTGAGGTTGAGGGGAGCACTTGGTGTGTCAAGGACTTTAACACTTATAATTTCAGATTTTGCACCAGCAGAGTTTTCTGCTGTCACAGTGTATTTACCACTGTCTGCCCTGTTAATTTGATCAATCACAAGATAAGTGTAACTGCTGGTGGTCTCAATCTGTGCTGTTTCCTTAACTGACCCACCATCTTTTTCCCATTTGATTTGTGGGGTTGGTCTTCCTTTGAAAGGAATGAACATCCTAAGAGAACATCCAGCTTTAATTCGGATGAGCTTTCTAAACTCAGGATCAATATCAAGATCTGGTTCCTCTATTTTGTCCACTGGCAGGATGGGCCCAGGAACATCAGCATGCTCTCCAACACCAACTTTGTTAACTGCACAAACCCTGAATTTGTATTCTTGATTTTCTTTCAAATTTTCTATAGTAAAGTGTGTCAGTTTAACACCTGTTGGTGGGGTGCACATTGTCCATTCCTCAGCAACTGCCTTGCCCTCTTCTGAAACCTTTTCCCCCTCTGTAGCTGCTTTTACTTCACATGCTTCAACAATATATCCCTGGATCGCACAGCCACCATCATAAATAGACTTTCCCCATGAAAGTACAACAGACGATTTTGTCATGTCTATCAGTTTTGGATTATTTGGTGGACCTGGCTTGAATATAGGATCTACAGCTTTATAGAATACAGTTGCAGAACTTGGCTCACTAATTCCAGCAGCATTCTCAGCAGTAACTCTAAATTCATAAAGGTGATTTTCATGGAGTCCAGTAACTTTGAATGTAAGGTTAGTAACTGTGTTCATGTTGCATCTGGTCCACCTAACACCTTCTTTGTCATGTTTTTCGATAATATAGCCAGTTATAGGAGTACCACCATTATTTGTTGGGGTCTCCCAGGTTAAGACCATTGAATCTTTCTTGACTTCAGAAACCTCCACTCCTTTTGGTGGATCTGGAGGTGTAAATGGATTCTTGATAGTAACTGCACTTGACTGTAGTGGTTCACCAACACCAAACTGATTCACTGGTAAAACTCTGAAAATGTATTCATTTCCCTCCAGAAGTTTTGTAACTTTAAGATCTTCAGCTTGAACTTTGGGCTCAACCACAGACCAAAGTAGTCTGCTAGTCTCTCTTTTTTCAACAATATAGTGAGTGATCTTGCTGCCTCCGTCCTGTTTAGGTGGCTTCCAAGCAAGAAAGCACTGCTCACTGGTTACACCAGTGATGGAGATAGGTCCCTCCGGTGGCCCAGGTTTATCTAGGACACGGACACTCACTTTGACAACTTTTTCTCCTCCTGGATTTCGTAGCATTAGTGTATATTGTCCTCCATCAGCAAGTTTGGCCTCCTTTACAGTCAGACAGGTAAAGCTATCTGTGCTTTTAATTTCACGATGTATAGTATTTCCAAGTTCCTGCTCACCCTTCATCCAATGTATTGTAGGTACTGGTTTCCCATGAACATCAGCATCAATCTTAAAACTGTCTCCTGCATTTACTAAAAGAGTCTGAGTGTACTCTGGATTTATGCTGATACGCGGTGGTTCAATCTCATCCTTTGCTATAATAGGTCCAGTACTATATGAAGGATCACTGAAAACTCCTGCAGCATTTCTTGCAATGACACGGAACTCATATTTCTGGTCCTCTGTAAGGCCTGTTGCTGTATACTCAGTCTCTATTACATTAGTGAAATTTGCTTTCATCCATCGTCCCTCAGGCAATTCCTTCTTCTCCACAATATATCCAGTGACTTTGCTTCCACCATCATACTCTGGCTTGGTCCATACAATTGTAACAGAACTCTTTGTGATCTTGAGTGCTTCTGGTGTTCCAGGAGGATCACAAGGATCTCTGGCAACATAGCCTTCTGAGATTTTGCTAGCCTTGCCAATACCAACAATGTTTTCAGCATAAACTCTAAACTCATACTCCAGGCCTTCATCAAGACCTGTAGTCTTGAAAGTTGTGTCTTGGATTAAACTTTTGTTTAATTTTATCCAAAGAATGCTATTTCTCTCTTTCCGTTCAAGGTGATATCCTAAGATGGTGCTTCCACCGTCAATGACAGGTTCATTCCACACCACCACCATAGTATCTTTTGTGGAGGATTGCAAAAAGGGTGTTCCAGGAGGTCCTGGCACTTTGTAAGGATACTGTGCAACAACACACTCAGACACAAGGAGAGGGCTTTTGCCATATCTGTTCTCTGCTGCGATTCTGAATTGATATTCAGTGCCTCTTTTTAATCTTCCCACTTTAATTTTAGTTCTTGCTAGATTTGCTGATACAAACTGCCATGTAGTTGTGGATGTGTCTCTCTTTTCTACTATGTAATTGTTAATAGTGCAGCCCCCATCATACTCAGGAGGCTTCCAAGAAATAGTAACACTCTCAGATGTTATTTCTTCAAATTTTACAGGACCTGCAGGTGGACCAGGTTTGTCAAGAACAACCAATCCAATTTCCGCTGTTGTTTCACCAGCTGTATTAGATAGCTTGATGCTATACTGACCAACATCTTCTCTACAAGCCTCTTTGATTACTAGACTGAGCTGTGAATCTGTGGAAGAAAAGTTTACCCTGGTTGTTCGTTTAAGTGGAGCTGCTTCCTTCACCCATGAAATAGTGGCATTGGGACGAGCTACATATGGAATATCAATTGTCAAATCCTCTCCTGCCAAAACACTGAATGTTGAAAACAACAGCTTAGCAGATGGAACAATTACAAGGTCCTTGGCAATTACAGGTACACCCATTTGACGAGGATCACTGGTTCCCTTTTCATTCCTTGCAGAAACACGGAACATATATTCCTCACCAGGTACAAGTCCAGTAATAACTGCTTCAGGTAGCTTAACAATCACAGCTTGGACCCATTTCTCACTACCTTTACTCTGCATCTCAACAACATATGCAACCACCCTACTTCCTCCATCGTGTTCAGGTTTCTCCCATGATAATGTGACACTTTTCTGTGTGACATCTTTAAGTGTAATCTTGCCTGGAGGAAGTGGCTTCTCAGAAACTTTGACTGATTCACCAGTCTCAATAGGAAGACCAATGCCATATACATTTTCTGCTAGAACTCTAAAGTAGTAGTTGCATCCTTCTTGGAGTTGATCAACTGTGCAAGTAGTTTTTTGACAGATAGCATTGACTGTAGCATATGCCTTTCTGGTTGCCTCACGCTTTTCAACAACATAATTCTTAATTTTTGAGCCACCATCATTTAGTGGAGGGTCCCACACAAGTGAGACAGACTCTTTAGTGACCCTACTGATTTTTAGGGTTTGTGGTGCTCCAGGTGTATCTAAAACTCTAACAATCACAGAAACAGTCTTTGTTCCAGAGCTGTTTTCTACGGTCAAATTGTATTTGCCACTGTCGAATCGATTCACATTACCAATAACAAGTGATGTAAAAGATGATGTAGTTTCAATGGTAGCTCTATCTAAAGGTTCATCATTCTCTCTTGTCCATTTGGCTTCTGGTGTTGGTCTACCTCTAATTGGCACAAAAAGCCTCAGTGTATTGCAAGCTCTGATGTTTACAATCTTGCGAAGATCAGCATCAAGATCAACCTCTGGTGGGACAAGTCTTTCTTCTGCTTTGTGTAACCCAGGAACAGATCCTGGTTCTCCAATACCCTCACTATTTACCGCTGACACATTGATTTTGTATTCCTGATTTTCTTTAAGATTTGTAATTGTAAATGAAGTTCCCTTTACCCCCTCTTTAGGGGAGACAATTGTCCATTCTTCCTCCTCAGTTCCAGGTTGACAGGTTTCGACTATATACCCAGTGATTTCAGAACCACCATCATATGCTGGTTTGTTCCATGCAAGTGTGATCGAAGAACTTGTTGTGTCTAGGATTCTTGGGTTGCCAGGTGGCCCTGGTTTAAAAAGAGCGTCTGTAGCCTTCACAAATGGTGATGAAGGACTTGGTTCACTTATTCCTGCTGCATTCTCTGCAAAAACTCTGAATTCATATTCATGGCTTGGGACAAGGCCAGATACCTTGAAATGCAAGTCAGTAACATTCTTTTTGTTACATTTAACCCAACGCAAACTAATCCTGTCTCTCTTTTCAATGCGATAACTAGTAATTTTGCTTCCACCATTGCTGGTTGGTGCTCCCCAACAGAGAACCATTGAATCCTTGGTGACGGCTGTTATTTCAGGTGTTTGTGGGGGACTTGGTGGTACATATGGATTTTCAGCAATGGTTGGCTCAGATTCTAGAGGTTCTCCAACACCATACTTGTTAACTGCCATAACTCTGAAAATGTATTCATTTCCTTTAAGTAATTTTGTTACTTGACACTGGTTAACCTGCAAGTCTGATGCTACATTTGTCCAAGCAAGTCTGCTTGATTCACGTTTTTCAATAATATAATGTTCAATGTTTGCCCCACCATCATCATCAGGTGGATTCCATGTGAGCATGCATTTTTCTGCAGTTATACCTGAAACTGCCAGAGGTCCCCTTGGTGGTCCTGGTCTATCAAGAACCTTCACATTGAAGACATGCTTTGCAAAACCTCCAACATTTGTTGCTGTCAGAACAAATTCACCACCATCCCTTCTAATAGAATCCTTATTGATCAATGTTGCTGTAAGATCTGTCATTTTAATTTGTAGTTTGGGTGTGTTTTCAACATCTTTTCCTTCTTTGGTCCAAACCATGGATGGTAATGGTTGGCCTGCAACATCAGCTTCAAGTTTGAACATCTCTCCAGCTTTTACAAGCACAACATCTTTAAATTTGGCATCAACCATAATTCTTGGTTCTATAATGTCATCTTTGCAAGTAATTGGATCTGATGGATCTGATGGATTACTGACAGCACCAACAGAATTTCTTGCAAGTATTCGGAATTCATAAGATGAATCCTGTGTCAAGCCACTTACAGTGAAAGTAGTTTCAATAATATTTGTAAAGTTAGCTTTTGTCCAACGTCCAGCTGGAAGGTCCCTCTTTTCCACAGAATACCCAGTAATCTTAAATCCACCATCATACTCTGGCTTCGTCCACTGAATAGTGATAGCATTTTTGGACACATGGATGGGCACAGGTTGGCCAGGTGGATCTACTGGATCCAGAGCAAGGATTGGTTCAGAAGCTTTGCTTGGTTTTCCAATTCCAGCAATGTTTTCAGCAAACACACGGAATTCATATGCAATACCATCCTCTAGCCCTGTGGATTTAAAAAGATTTCCGGCCACAAGTGTCTTGCTAATCCTCTGCCAGACAATACTGTTCCTCTCTTTTCTTTCAACATGGTAACCAGTGACTTCACTTCCACCATCAGAAACAGGCTCATTCCAGCCAACTGTAATTGTATCCTTTGTGAAAGCAACAACTTTGGGTGTTCCTGGTGGTCCAGGAACCTTAAATGGATATGCAGCAACCACTGCCTCTGAGGTTATTGGAGGCCCTGTGCCATATCTATTTTTGGCTTTGACACGGAATTGGTACTCAACACCTGTAGTTAAACGTGTTGCTTTGAATGTTGTGCGAATGATCAATGAGGACAATTCTACCCATGTTTGACTCGTAGTTTCCCTCATTTCAACTATATAGTTATTAATTGGCACTCCTCCATCATTTTCAGGAGCATCCCAGGAGAACTCAATGAACGTACGTGTTATTTTGTCGAGTTTAACTGGCCCCTTTGGTGGTCCAGGCACATCATGCACTTTTACCGTAATGCTATCTGTGACTGAGCCAACTATATTCTTCCCTGTCATTGAATATATACCAATGTCACTCCTTAAACATTCATTAATGATTAAGATAGTTGAGGTGGAGGTATTTTCAGTCAATAACCGTTGTGAAAGTTTCAGGGGTTGATTGTCTTTCTGCCATGAAACTGTTGGTTTAGGACGTCCAGAAACAGGCACCTCAACCTTTATGTTATCTCCAGCCTTGGCGATAACTACCCTCTTACACACACCACTAAGGTCAAATTCTGGCAGAGAATTTTGTTCTCTGATAACAACAAGTCGGCTTACACAAGGTTGACTTCTTCCAGAATTGTTCACGGCCATCACACGGAATATGTATTCTTCATTTTCATTAAGATTTTTCACAATGCAGCCCAGAGCCTTAACAGTTGTCACATGGGCCCACTGGTCTGTTCCCTTCTTTTGCGCCTCAACTACATATCCAGTAACTCTACTTCCACCATCATGTTTTGGTTTTGTCCATGCAAGGCTGACTGTGTTCTTTGTGACATCAGTAAAAGTAATATTTTGTGGTGGAGTGGGTGCCTGAGATACTCTGATGGGGTCTGGGGTTTCAACTGCTTCACCAATGCCATATTCATTTTCAGCAGATACTCTAAAATAATATTCTAAACCCTCTCCTAAATCAGGAACTCTAACAGAGCGTGTTCCACATTGTGTGATTGCTGTAGCATATGCCTTCCGGGTAGACTCCCTTTTCTCAATTATGTAATTGGTAATCTTTGCTCCTCCATCAATAAGAGGCATCTCCCATTGCAATGTGACACTCTCTTTGTCAATGGCCGTGGGTTTCAGATTTAGAGGAGGTCCAGGAGAGTCCAACACTCTTACATTCACAGAGGCAGTCTTCAATCCAGCAGCATTCTTTAATGTCAAGTCATATTTTCCTGCATCATTCCTGTTACAGTCAGGGATGACCAATAAGGTATATGATTCAGTATTGTCAACGTGTGCACGAGTCCTTAATGGGGAATTCTCTTTGGTCCAAGTCACTGAAGGAGTTGGACGACCTTTAATAGGAACAAATATACGAATAGAGGCCCCTGCCCTAACAACTAATGTTCTCCTGAGTTCTAAATCAAGTTCTAGATCTGGTATTTCTTCTCTTTCAATAATTGCAACAAGATCCTCAGTTTGTGCTGGTTCACTAACACCCATTCCATTTATTGCACTAATTCTGAAGTGATACTTGGCTCCAGCCTGCAATTCAGGTACAACAAATTCTGTGATTCTCAAAGGTGTAGATGTGTCTTTCACCCATTCTTCTTCTCCCTCTTTTTTGTGTTCAATCAGGTATCCTGTGACTTCCATCCCACCATCACTAAGTGGTTTGCCCCAGTGCAATTCGGCTGTTGTTTTTGTTGTGTCAGTGACTCTAGGGTTGACTGGTGGTCCAGGTACATCTGAGAAAAGACAGGATATATTTTCTAAACATCTATGAAACATGTATATTTAGTAAGAGTTAAATAATCATTTTACTTACCTGCAACAAGCTTGGTCCTCACAGGCAGTGAAGGTTCACTTGGCTCTCCAAAACCTGCCTTATTCTCAGCAGCTACTCTAAATTCATATTCAATTCCTTCTTTTAGCCCTTTCACTTCAAAGTGGAGGTCAGCAATTGCTATCTTAGATGCCCGTGTCCATCTCATGCCCTTCTTTTCTTTCTTCTCAACCATGTAGCCTGTTATATCACTTCCACCATCCTCAACTGGTCTTTTCCATGCAATAGTAACAGAATTCCCTCCCACATTTTCAATATCTGGTTTGGCTGGAGGGCCTGGGGGACCTGAAATAAAGAATACCTATATTAAGAATTATGACATATATAACATTAATAATTGTATTGCATATGTGTGTGTGTGTGTGTGTGTGTGTATGTATATATAACCAGTTGTGCTGTGCCACCCACAAGAATTTAACACATACCATAGTGATCTACCATTTTGACTGGCTCAGAATGGGAAGGATCACCAGCTCCAGAATTGTTGACAGCAGAAACACGGAAGATGTACTCATTTCCCTGAATAAGCTTATTGGCCACAAAGTGGCAGTCAATAACTTTTTCAGCAAGAATGGTCCAAAGAAGACGGCTTGTTTCTCTTTTCTCCAATGTGTAATACTTAATTGGAGACCCACCATTCTCATGAGGTGGTGTCCATGTCAAAGTGACCTTTTCAGATGAAATTCCACTTGCTTCAATTGGTCCTGGTGGTCCAGGAACATCTAAGACGGTCACTTTCACATTCTCCTCTTTGACGCCAAACGGATTACTTGCTGTAATGGTGTACTCTCCAGATTCTTTCCTACTTGCATACTTAATATAAAGTGTAGAAGACGATGGGGCAGTTTCTATTTGGCACACATCTGATGGCTTGAAATATTTTCCACCCTTTGACCACACAGAGGTTGGCTGAGGTTTGCCCAGAATGCTTGTTGCTGTAATGACAATTGTATCACCAGCTTTGACAGTAAGTCCCTCCTTAACCGTTGGATCAATTATAATGGTTGGTGCCGCTGCAAAACAATCAGTACATAGGTTAATCACTGCTGAGGTAAAAAGAAACAGAACATCATTAACTCATGGACAAACTTAGCCTTACCATATTCATCCATGCAAATGATGGTATCCGTTTGTTCCGAGGGTGGACTTAGTGCTCCAGCTGCATTCTTTGCTCTAATTCTAAATTCATACTTGCAACCCTCTTGCAAGTCTGTTACGGTATATGCACAGTCGACAACATTCAATGTGTTAGCTTTCACCCAGACCTTAGCCGGGAGATCACGTCTTTCAACAATGTATCCTGTGAGCCTGTGTCCACCATCATACTGGGGTTCAGTCCATTGAAGTGTTACAGTGCTTCTAGTGATGCTGATTACATCAGGTTTGCCAGGTGCATCTATAATGTGTAAGCAAATTATTAAAAATGAGGCCAAATCTTTTTGGAGAACATCTACTGTAGTATGACAATGTCTTAAAAAAATTTACTTACCAATTGGATCCAAGGCAACCATTGCCTCAGTTGCAGGACTTGGCCTTCCAACACCAGCCAAATTTATAGCCATAACTCTGAATTCATATTCTAGACCTTCAGTTAAACCTTTCACTTTAAAATCCCTCATCTTCAAGGGAGCTGGATTTGCTCTTTTCCACAACATGCTGTTTCTTTCCTTGAATTCAACATGGTAACCTGTATGCAAATATAGTTTGTATTTATCTAATAAATCAGTGTTGATTTATTTCTAGCTTTCCTTACTTTTTATTTAAACTAGGTATGAATAACCCTTGAAATTAATTCTATAAATTCTGAACTCTTAATTTTTTATGTACCTGTGATTGGTGAGCCTCCAGTTTTCCTTGGATCAGACCATGCAAGGACTGCTGAATCATGACGCATACTCATTACTTGTGGTGGAGGGGGTGCATCTGGTACATCTGATGGATTAATTTTGGATAAGACAGTGAGAATTTTCACACACTCATATGTGATATTACTTCAAATTATACTGACAAAATATTATTTAAAATACACTCACTGAAGGGATGCTTGGCAATCATGGGATCTGATCTGAGACCCTCGCCAACTCCATATCTGTTTTCAGCACTGACTCTAAAGATATATTCAGTACCCTCATGGAGACCTGTCACCCTAAAAGTGTTTGTGTTTACTGCTGAGGACACTGTGACCCACATATTTGTAATGGAATCACGTTTCTCAAGAATGTAGTTGGTAACTTCTGATCCTCCGTCATCTTTAGGAACACCCCATTTTAAGGTTGCACCATCTGCAGTCACTTCTTTGAACTTGATTGGTCCAGTTGGAATTCCTGGTTTACCAACAACTCTAACAAAAATTGTGGATTCTTTTGTTCCAGCAGCGTTGCGAAGCGTGATAGTGTATTTTGAGGCATCAGTCCTTTGGCAGTCCCGAATCAGGAGAGTTGTATTCACAGATGTAGATTCAACATACACTCTTCCTGTATCTGTGAGAGTTTCCTCTTCTCCCTTCTTCCATGTGACTACAGGGACAGGTTTTCCACTGATAGGTATCTTGAGACGGACATTGCTTCCCTCTTTTGCAATGTAGTTCAAATTCGGCAGGTCTCTTAAGTCACAGCTTGGGAGAACTAGAACAATATAGAAAGTATTTGATACAGGACATAAGATTATCAATATGCAAAATGAAAACCAAGTGTAAATTTAATAAGAATATAATATTACCATTTAAATCTTGTGCAATTACAGAGAGTTCCTTCACAGGGCCATCACCAGAATCATTTGTTGCTTTTACTCTGTATTTGTATTCCCTTCCTTCAACAAGATCTTTTGCACTATATTGCATGTTCTTTGATCTAAGAAGCTCCTTCCATTTATCTTCACCATTAAGGACCTCAAGCACGTATGCAATGATTCGGCTACCTCCATCACTGATAGGCCTTTTCCAGGAAATGGTACAAGAATCCTTGGTAACCAGCAAGGTCTTAAAGTCCATAACTGGTCCAGGTTGTTCTGAAAAGCATTATTTAGTTTATTCAGTATTAGACATAATTTGTTAAACAATCTAGTTTTTCATCATGTTATACAAAACAGAATCATGTGATGAATCAAAATAATTTTCACTCACCAGTTGCTCTGACAGCATCTGCAGTTTCACATGGCTCACCAATACCATATTCATTTTGAGCCAAAACCCTAAAACAGTAAGATCTACCGGCTTCCAATTCCTCAATCTTAAATGATGTTTTGGTAGTGGATGAAACCATCGACCATGCTTTCCTTTCAGCATCTCGTTTTTCAACAATGTAACCTTTAATTTCACTTCCACCATCAATAAGAGGTGCATCCCACATGATGGAGGCACTGTCCTTCGATGTCTCTTTTACCATTAGATTCATTGGAGGTCCAGGGGTATCTGTTAGGTGTTATAATATGTTTTAGTTATATAAAATACTTTTTATAACTATTAAAATTAATACAAAACAACCTCTTAATATAACAGAACTCACCAAGGACCTTTACAATGACTGTGTACATTTTCATTCCCGCTACACTGTCAAGGTTCAGTATGTATTTGCCTGCATCATATCGGTTTGCTCTATCAACACAAACTAATGTATCATTGTCTGTGGTCTTGATTATAATTCCTTGTCTGTCTTTAATGTTGGTGTTCATCTTGGCCCAAGTGACCCTGGGGGTTGGACGACCCTTAATTTTGGCATGAAGTTTCATTTTATTGCCAGCCATTAGGACCAAAGTGTCCTTTAGTTCTGCATCAAGCTCAGCCTCGGGAGCAACTGGAATTATACATAAAAACAATATAATTATTATAATACACACAGGCTGAAAATAGATATTATACATGCGTTACTGTTCAAGAGTTAAGAGTCACTTATTCACTTTTTCATTCAGGAATAACTGTAAACTCAAAGTACATACATTTAAACAAAATGTTAAGTTCTATAATGACAGAAACATAAATTTCTGCACATCATTTCAAATAGTCAAAAATATGCCTTCATATCAAAAGGTTTTTAGGATCATAAAAATCAATTAAAGTGACCTTTAACTTTTGAATGGTACTGTAAGATACAATTAAAAGTTATAAAGTGTATATATAATAATTTATATATTATTTATTTGTACCGAAAACATCTTTAGCAACATGTTTTTCTGGAACTTCGGAAGGCTGGCTGAATCCAATTTTATTTACAGCAGTAACACGAAGTTGGTATTCAGATTTCTCCAAGAGTCCAGTGACAACATAATGTGTATCTTGAAGGTTTTTAGGTACATTGCATCGTATCCAATCTGTAGCATCAGTTCTCTTGCATTCAACAAGGTATCCCAAAATTTCACTTCCACCATCAGTTGCAGGCTTAGTCCAAGTAAGGCTAATGGTGCTGTTGCTGGTATCTGTGACCTTGGGAGATACAGGTGGACCTGGAGGATCTGTGAGAAAGTATTTAGAGGTTAAGAGGTAATGATAAATAAACTTGCCTATTGTTAAATGCACTTATCCTATGATTGTTTTGACTGGCTTTTGATACTCACACAAAGGATCTAGAGCAGCGACAGCATCAGATGGTTCACTGGGTTTGCCAAGGCCAGCCTTATTGACAGCAATAACTCTAAACTCATACTGCACTCCCTCAAAGAGCCCTCCAACTTTAACTGTTCTTTCCATCAAGGGTTTTCTGTTGTGTCTGGTCCAGCTTATTTCCAGGGCCTCACGTTTCTCAACTATATACCCAAGGATAGGGGACTTTCCATCATCAGATGGTTCTTTCCAGCTTACAGTCATATGTTCCTTAGTGACGTTTGTAATGACTGGTGGGTCACATGCTCCAGGAGTAGCTGTAAATGACAAATTATATTACATACAGAAATGCTTTTTCCAAAAACAAAAACACAAGAACAAATGAAAGGTCTTACTGAATGGATTCTTTGCAACAACAGGCTCTGATATGATGCCATCACCAGCCCCATAACGGTTCTCTGCACGAACACGGAACTGGTATTCATGCCCCTCAATTAGTCTCTCAACAAGACATTCTGTTTTATCACCACTGATTTTAGCAGAGACCTGGGCCCAGTTAGCTCTGCTTGTCTCACGTTTATCCACAACATAATTTGTAATCGGAGAACCACCATCTGAAAGTGGAGCCTTCCAGCTCAGCTTGATTTGATCTGAAAGGACCTCGTCAAATTTGATAGAGACTGGTGGGCCAGGTATATCTGTTCAACAGAAAAGCACTATTATTTTATTGCAAATAGAAAGGATGACAATGTCACAACCCAATATTTAAGCTGATAGATAAAATAAAAGATTTATGCCATTGTACTCACCTAGAACTTTGAGTTGTATTTCTGCAGTTGTAGAACCACTTGAATTTTCTGCACGGATTTCATAGTTTCCTGTATCAAGTTTGGTAACTGCATCAAAGCTCAGATAAAAGAGGTGTCTCTTTTGAGACATTTTTAAGGCTTTATCAGCTTTCAATGCCTCTCCATTCTTGGTCCATGTAACCTTGGGCATTGGTTTGCCAAAAACTTCGGCCTCAAGACAAACATCTGACCCAGCCTTTACTGGCAACATTTTCTTCATCTGTATGGAAAGTTCTATTCTTGGAGGTACTGTAGACAAGCAAAAATGACATAAAATCAATAAACAAACAGTGCAGTGTTATGTAATCATTTAGAATAAGGTTAAATCAATCAATCAATCAATCAATTATAAAAAACAGATATATGCTTACTATTCTCTGCAGACACCAGTATAGGATCAGTGACTTCAGATGGCTTGCTAATGTTAACTGCAGTTTTGGCAATTACCCTAAACCGGTACTTTGCACCCTCTTCTAGCCCAGTTGCAGTGTACTCTTCACGAGGCACATTTTGAACACTTGTGTTGCAACGCATCCAAGTGTCCTCTGGCACCTTTAAGGTCTCAACATAGTATCCCAGTATTTTGCTTCCACCATCGTTCTTTGGCTTGGTCCAAACCAGTGAAACTGTGCTCTTAGTTACATCAAGCACCTCTGGTTTTCCAGGAGCGTCTATTATATTTAATAATTGAAACAAAATAGTGAACATAAATACATAACACACAAACATGTATTTATAAACAAAAATGTACATGCACATACCAACAGGTGTTCTTGCTGTGACAAACTCAGATTTCTTGCTAGGTTTGCCCTGTCCAGCTCGGTTTATTGCAGACACTCTGAAAGTGTATTCCAAACCTTCAATTATGCCAGCACAAGGATATTCATTTGTGCGAACAACAGAATCATTAGCCTTAACCCATAGAAGACTGTTCCTCTCTTTGCGTTCAATGTAGTATCCAGTAACTGGACTTCCACCATCAGACTCAGGCTTATCCCAAGCCACAAACATGCAGTCTTTGTTCACTTTGGTGATGCGGCAGTTCAAAGGTTCACCAGGAACATCTAAAAATTATTACATAAAGATAGTATTATATAGGGATCATTGTTTTTATAATGCACCATTGTGTAACTGAATTTCTGTGCTTCTATTTTAACTCACCAAAGGGAAATTTGGCAACCATCCTTTCAGATGTAAGGGGGTCTGAAATACCAAATCTGTTCTCAGCACGGGCACGGAAGATATATTCTTTTCCAGGAATAAGCTTTCCAATTCTGCATCCAGTTTTGCCACAGCTGGAAAGAGCACTAACCCAGTCTCCCCTGCTTACATCACACTTTTCAACCACATAATTAGTAATGATGCTACCACCATCTTCAAGAGGTTTGTTCCAAGACAGTGTGCAGGCATCAGAATCAATGTCACTGATCTCAAATGGTGGTTCAGGTGGTCCAGGAATATCTGTAAAGTAAGAATGTTTTTCAATAAATGAATTCCTGTACATGCACCTCATAATTGATGGTGTTTTAATAACAAATTATAAACTCTAACCACTGATGATGATTTTCAAGATCTGGTCAACTTTGCCAGAGCTGTTTTCGGCAACAAGGCTGTATTGACCACTGTCATGTCTTGAAACATCTTTGATGATAAGAACACACATATTCTGAGATTTATGCACAGCAAGACGGCTAGATGGGACTACATTATCTTCTCCACGTTTCCATTGGCAAGTAGGCATTGGCTTTCCAGACACAAGGGCCTCAACTCTTAGCTTTGCCCCTGCCTTCGCAGTGACAAGCTCAGGCATAATGATCTTGGGCTCCACTGTAAAAAAACACAAGATTTTTTTGGTATTTTTGTTCAATTTGGATTGATTGGCATTGATCAAAATGATGTTGATTCACAAACGTACTTAGCTGTTCCTTGATCTCATAAGCTTCTCTAGTCTCTGTGGGAAGACTGGATCCCATGGAATTTCTTGCAGCCACTCTGAAGCGATATCTTCTTCCCTCCTTAAGTCCAGCAACAGAGATGCTCAAACCTTTGACAACAGTGTATGGTGTCCATACTGCCTTTTCCTCCTTCACTTCCTCTACCTTAGGTTCAGGTGGGGGTGGAGCCACAGGCTCTTTAGTAGGCTCAGCCTCGCCCTCAACCTTTACTGGTTCCTTGGGCGGTTTAGGCATTGGTAGCTCAAGATAGTCAATAATGTACCCATCAATTTTAGCGCCACCATCCCGCAGTGGTTTTACCCAACCCACAGTTGCACTGTTCTTAGTAATTTCCAAAACATCAACCTTTTGTGGTGGGTCGGGTTTGCCTTTAGGAAGAAAAAAATATGGATCAGATTTTCCTTTTGGGAGAAAAAACATTCTACACACTTTTTAAAACAATTATTTGGCCTATGAATGCACTTACTGAGAGGATCGGAAGCCAAATAGGATTTTGGTGTAACTCTTGGAACTCCAGAACCATATTCATTAACAGCTATTACTCTAAAGTAATACTCTGTTCCTGGGACAAGATTACTAACTTTAAATGTGGTATTTTCAACATTGTTTTTCACTGTTCCCCAAGTCTTGCGGTCAACTTCTCGCTTCTCAACAATATAATGGGTGATGTTGCTGCCCCCATCACTGACAGGTGGGGACCAAGAGAGGTCACAAGATGTCGTTGTGATGTCAAAACCCTCAAGACCAACAACAGGTCCTGGTGTATCTGTTTAAAGAAAATTAAGACATTTGAATGAAAAGTTTAATGGTATAGCTATTTACATTGATTAATGCATTAAGAGCTTGAAAGAACTTGCTTACCAAGAACTTTGACATTCACAAACACTGCCTTCTCTCCAGCAGGACTTGATACAGTCAAGGAATATTTGCCTGAATCATCACGGGTAGTGTCAGAGATAACAAGGAATGTCATTGTGTCAATGACATCCACGTGGCCCCTCTGGACCACATTATCAATTCCCATTCTCTTCCATGCGACCTTGGGAGGAGGTCTGCCTCTTACTGTTGCAACTAATCTTATTGGGCATCCAGCCCTAACAGTCAAACCTTTCTTTAGTTCTGCATCCAAATCAATGTCAGGAGCCTCTGATGGTTGGAAAAACAAACATTGAATTAGAAATTAATGTTACAGGGAAGTTTACAGAGCTCTCTCGATTTATGAAAACTCACCGAAAATTTCTCTTGGTGACACAGCTTCCTGAAGATAAGTTGGGTGACTTAGGCCAACTTGGTTTTGAGCAGAAACACGGAATTCATATTCAAGCTTCTCATCTAGGCTTGTCACTGTGAATTCTGTTCCAATCAGTTGGGCAGCCACATTACACCTCTTCCAGCTTTCATCACCCTTCTTGCTTGTGCCCTTGACTCTCAACTCAACTACATATCCAATAAGAGGAGCACCTCCATCATATGTTGGCTTTGTCCATGAAAGAGTGATTGATGTTTTCGTGCTGTCAGCCACCTTTAAATTACCCACCGGGCCAGGAGGCTCTGCACATGGTTATAAAAACAGATGTTTAAAAACAGATAGACACTAAAATGTTTCTACTAATCTTAAAAACCTTTTAATCAGAAATGTTTTTTTAATCAGAAAACTTTTTAATCATATGCTTAATATTTTAAATATTTGTTAAAATAACGACGGGACATACCAATTGGATCTCTTGCTGTCAGTGATCTAGATGGTTTGCTTGCATCGCCAACTCCAATTTCATTTTCAGCCTTAACACGGAACTGGTAATTATGATTGGGCAATAACCCTGAAACAGTCATTTGTGTTCCTGCAGTTGGGGACTTGGAAACTGGTGCCCACCGAATGGCATGCTCTTCTTTTTTCTCAAGAATATAGCCAGTAATGGGCTTTCCACCATCATTATCAGGCGCGCACCACATAACAACCATGGCATCTTTTGTAATTTTGGTCACTTCTGGAGCATCTGGTGCATCTGGTCTGCTAAATTGGGTCCTTGCAACAAAGGACTCAGTTTCTACAGCAGGGCCAGCCCCCATTTTGTTCTCAGCTCTCACTCTGAATTTATATTCATTTCCTTCAATAAGGCGAGTAACTTTAGCCGAGTTAGTTACAACAGCTGATGAATAAATTGACCACACCCCTCTCTTTGTCTCACATTTCTCTATAATGTAGTTATAGATCTCACATCCACCATCATCTTCTGGGATCTCCCATGTAAGCTTGCATCTGTCCACAGAGATGTCTGAGACCTTCAGGTTTTGAATAGGACCTGGTCTATCAAGGACATTTACCTTGGCCTCAGCAGAGCAGGTTCCAGCAGCATTTGTTGCTGTGATTATGTACTTTCCGGTATCTCCACGTTTTGAATTTGTGAGGAGTAATTTTGTAAAGTTGGTGGCAGTTTCAATTTGCACTCTTGGGCTTTTGTGGATATCTCCGGTGTAATTCTCTTTAGACCATTTTATATCAGGCTGGGGTTTACCTTTAACCTCTGCCTCAATTGGAATGGCCTCTCCAGCTTTAACAATAAGAGTTCCCAAAAGTTTGACTTTTAGCTCTGGCTGTACAAGTTCCTCCTTTACAAGAACTTCAGCTGTTGTCACCCAGTTGCTCTCTCCTGCCTCATTCTTTGTTTGAACTCTAAACTGATAAATTTTATTCTCAATACATCTGTCAGCCATAAAATATGTTTCTTTTATGGCACCTTTGTGCAGTCTTTCCCATTCATCTGCTTCTTTGGGTTTCTTCTCAATATGGTAAGCAAGATTACGACTGCCACCATCATTTTCCGGCTTTTTCCATTTAAGGAAGACAAACGTCTTCCCGATTTCAGTAATATGGAAGTTTTCTGGCTCACCAGGCTTCTCTACTGGATCAACTGCAAGGACTGGTGTTTTTGTTTCAGTAGGAGGACCAGCACCAATTTTATTCTCTGCACTCACACGGAAGAAATATTCACAATTCTCAACAAGTGGTGCTTTAATAAGACGTTTGGTGCAGTCAGATGAAACAACTGTCCATGTCCTTTGACTAGGTTGTCGGCACTCAATAATATAATTGGTAATTTCAGTGCCACCATTATCATCTGGATTTTCCCAAGACACCATACATGAGTCTTTAGTCGCATAAGCAACCTTCAAGTTCTGACAAGCTCCAGGAATATCAAGCACATTGACAATAATTGTAGCTTGTGCTTGACCACTGCTATTCTTTGCTTGAATTGCATATTTTCCATAATCAGCTCTAACAGCATCCTGAATGACCAGCTCTGCAAGAGGAAAGTTATTGTTCATCTCAGTACGCTTATCTCTGCCCAAGACTCTTGCATCTTTAGTCCAAGTGATTTCAGGATCAGGTCTGCCCTTGACACGGGTCACAAGGTTAATGATCTGCCCTGCTCTAACTGTAAGAAGGTCACGACAAGCGACATCAACGGTTACTTCAGGGGGAACAAGGATGTCCTTGGCAAGCACAGTTTCTGTGAGTTCTCTTGGCTCACCATCTCCAACCTTGTTTGATGCTCTAATGCGGAATCTGTACTCTATGCCTTCAGTAAGTCCAGGTACTCTAAATGCACAAGTCTTAATAAGATCCTTATTTACTCTATCCCACTGTGCTGACCCTGATTTCTGGATTTCCACAACATAGCCAAGGATGGGGCTGCCTCCATCTCTGGAAGGTTTGCTCCATACCAAATCTGCATATGACTTGCTCCAGTCCTTCAGCCTAATGTTACTTGGAGGTCCTGGAGGAGTAATTGGCCGCTTAGCCTTTACTGGGTCTGATGGATATGATGGTTCACTTATGCCAGCAACGTTTTCTGCAAAGATTCTAAATTCATAGGTGTTACCCTCAAACAGACCACAGATCCTGTATCTTACATCCAAGACTGGCGTTTTATTGACACGAATCCATTTGCCAGTCATCTCCCTGCGTTCAACGATATAGCCGCTTACAGGGCTTCCACCATCGGTTTCTGGTTCAGTCCATGAAGCTGTTACAGCATTTTCAGTTATATCAGAACATGTCGGTCGGCCAGGAGGTCCTGGTGGATCAAACATATGCTTAGCAACAGTTGGAGGACTTTCAAGGGCAGCACCAATGCCAACCTTGTTCTCAGCACGTATGCGTACAATATATTCACGTCCCTTTTCCAAACGTGGCACTTTGGCAGTTGTACTGGTGCTTCCAGAACTCACAACTGACCATGGTTCCCAAGGCTTCTTCACATCCTTCTTTTCTACAATATAGTTCATCAAAGGTGTTCCACCGTCATCTTTGGGTGCACGCCACTGGATTGTCATATGATCAGGAGTAACCTCAAGGATATTTACTGGACCAACTGGCGCAGACGGAACATCAAGAACTGTGACATGCAGAGCAACCGACTTGCTGCCTGCAGGGTTTGACACAGTAAGAACATACTCTCCACTGTCAGTCCTGACACATTCGCTAATATTCAAAATAGTTGAATTTCCTTTTGTATCGATTTTAAATTTGCCCTCAGTTTTAAGCTCATTTCCATCACTTAGCCACTTGGGTGTTGGAGTTGGGATTCCAATCATGACTGCTGGGAGAGTGATTGTGCTGCCAGCCTTCACAACAAGACCTTCAATAAGTTTCACATCAACTTCAATAGATGGAGCCACTGAAAAAGAAGTAAACACAATAAATGTACTGATTTATTCATTTAAACTACTTCAAACATTTTAATAAAGTAAGTCTTACATGTTTTCTCCTGGCAAGTAATTGGTATACTGGTGTCTGGTCGGCTAATGCCTATAGCATTTTGTGCTTTTACACGGAATCTGTAGGTTTTTCCCTCTTTAAGTCCAGTGACATGGCAAAGGGGATTGCTGACAGTCTTGAAGTTGACCCAGTCTGTGGCACCTTCCTCTTGATGTTCAACAATAAACCCAGTGATCTCGCTTCCACCTGTGCGATCAGGCCACTCCCACTCGAGCCATACTTCGGTTTTCTCTGCATCCACATGATGCAGATTCTTGGGTGGACCAGGGGGATCTTTGAGTAAAAAAGGTAAATTATTTATAAAAATAAATCATAAAATAGCAAAAAATCTTACAAAATTACAACACGTTTCATACTTACAGAGAGGATCAACTGCTTTGATGGGTTTCGTGGTTTCAACGAATGCACTCCTGCCAAACTGATTCTCAGCTGCCACTCTGAAGAGATACTGTATTCCCTCCATTAGATACAGAGCCATGAGGCTAAGCTTTTTAGATGCAGCACAAACCGGAACCCAGTTCTCACTGGCTACATCTTTCTTTTGCACAACATAATGGGATATCACAGCCCCACCATCATCTTCTGGCTTCTTCCATGTCAGATAACATGACTCACTTGTAATTTCAGAGATAGCTAGATTCCTTGGAGGTTTAGGTTTATCTAGGTCAAAAGAAAAAGTGTTTATTGGAGAACTACAATAGATATTGCCTAAATTATACATTTTGCCTGGAACATTATGGTTTTTAAAGTGCAAAACATATACATACCAAGTGTGAGGACAGTGCATGTAGCAGATTTTGATCCAGCTGCATTTTGAATTGTGATGGTGTAATTGCCAGAGTCAGCACGGGTACATTTCTTAATGTGAAGTTTGCTTCCACTCGCGGTGACCTCTAGGAGACAATGAGCAGGAACTTCACCATCATTCTTCTTCCATGAAACAGTGGGAATTGGCATGCCCTTAATTTTAGCACTCAGTGTAATATCCGTTCCAACCATGGCAAGGTGGTCACGTGCCATGTTAGCATCTAGCAGCAACTCTGGCTCCTCTGCATGACAGAATTTCAAGATAGAAATTTTAAATATTATACTCAAACTTAATTAATTTTATGTAGACAATTAACTTTCAGCAGGTCAGCAAAATAGTACTAGTAAAAATGTTTACATGTTATCGTATATCACATTAAGTTTACAGCTACTTTACAATGCCACTGTTACCTAGTCTGTCATGAACTTTCACTGGTTCCTTAACATAAGCAGGATCAGATTTTCCAGCAGCATTCACAGCCATAATTCTGAACCTGAACTCTCCACCCTCTGGTAGTTTTGTCACAACAAAGTTAGTGTCAGGGCATGATTCAGGAGTTTCATTTGCTTGGATCCAATCGATTGCACCAGGCTTCTGATACTCAATTAAGTAACCAAGGATTTTGCCTTTGCCATCATGCCGTGGGACACGCCATGAAAGACTCACAGAATCTTTAGTCTTGTCGACAGCCTCAGGCAAAACAGGTGGGCTTGGCCGAACTATTGAAGGATAAGACAGTGAGGTGAATTAAGTAAAAGAATTATGAATAGTGATATGCATTAAGTGCATCAAATGATAAAGACTTACCAACAGGATCCTTAGCAAGAATAGGCTTTGATGGAGGGCTTGGATCTCCAATGCCCAATTCATTTTCTGCCATTACACGGAATTCATATTCACAACCTTCAACGAGATCTTGTACCCTATACTGGGTAGCAGGGTAAATTGGATCTCTGGTTGCACGAGACCATCTCTTAGATGAGGGCTCCTTTTTCTCCAAGATATAGTTAGTGATGGGCTTTCCACCATCACGAGGACGGTTCCAAATCACCAGTGCTGAATCATGGTAAACATCTTTGACTGTGGGTTGCTCAGGTGCTTCAGGTACCCCTGTAATTATGTAACAGCACAGCAAATTAAGAACAAAAAAATGCTGCATAAATGTTCAAAGGGATTACTATTATTGTGTTTTTACGTACTAAACATATCTTTAGCTTTCATCTCCTCTGACTCCAGTGGGTCACTTATGCCATACATGTTCTCAGCACTAACTCGCATGATGTATTCACGTCCCTCTACAAGCTTGGGCACTTTGCAAAAGGTCTTTGTTGTTGCAGATGTTACAGTTGTCCACATATCTCTGTTGACATCACGCTTCTCAATAATGTAGTTAGAAATTTCAGATCCACCATCATCAAGAGGTGGCTTCCAGGAAATGACCATGTGATCTCTGTGAACATCTTCAAAGACCACTGGGCCCTCAGGAGGCAATGGACGATCTAAAAAAACATACACACAATATTCATACATGAAATAGATTCCTTGTATTTTGTAGTTCAATATAACAAGTTTTAAAGGTGCCGTAGAATGTAAAACTGTATTTACCACCTTCTTATGTAAACCTTGTGCATGAAAAAGACCGCTAGAAAATAGGCTAATCTCAACATAACACCAACTGTGACGCTACAGTTGTGATGTAGGCCCCAACATTAAATTACATATTAAATTAAGTACAATGTTGTAACAATGCTTAAAAAAATAACAGAGTTGTGACTGCTAAGTTAGCGCTATATGCTGGTTAATGCTATATGCTAGCATTTATAAGCTGAAGTTCTACTATTGACGTTACAGTTACGTTTTGCAGTCCATACTAAAAAAACACAAACTTTCCACTTGGAAACGTCAATTTCCAATCTTCGAATAATTCATTATTAATCACAATTTGTATCTACATCTCATACATGCTCAAACATATGGAAAGAGCTACGGAAATGAGCTGCTCTGAGAAACAGCCTATCAGAACAGAGCTTAACTTAATTATTCATGATCCTTTTAAATAAGGTAATAATACAACATTTCACTCTGGGGACAAATTCCAGGGTCTTAAAAGGAAATGTAAAACTATCTCTGGATATTTTCGGCACTTAAAAAAGTATGTAGGTATCAGAGAACAATGTAACATATTGTATCAATACATTCTTTGGCACCTTTAACATTTTTCCAATTTTCTGCATTTGCAGACAGTTAAAGAAAGTTACATGGGTTGGGAACAACATAATTATGATAGAAGTGTCATTCAAGAGTGAACTGTATCTTTAAGGGGACTTACCAACTACTGTAATATTACAAATGCCCTTACGAGCACCAGTGCAGTTTTCAACCGTCACACAGTATTTGCCACTGTGTTCACGTTTAGCTTTGATAATACCCAAGCACATTGTGGTAAGGGTATTTTTGAACTGGATGTGACTGTCTGCTTTCAATTCCTTGTCATCTCTAGACCAAGTGACAGATGGAGCTGGTTTTCCAGTGTAGCGGCCAAGGAGTGCAAAACTTTCACCAACACGCACAATAACCTTGTCACGGAAGTCCAGTTCAATTGTAGGGGGCTCTGAAATTGGAAATCGAAAATTTCATAAGGAATATCATCACTACATACTGCAATGACAAGCGGGTGACCAGTGACCCATAGGTTGATTTACATGCTATGTAAAGTATATTTTGACTGTAAAAATTTAAACACATTTATCATTTGGAAGCTCAAGCACTGAAGATTCAATATCTAAACAATATTTAACCATAATGATTCAATAGCAATTTGTTACTTGTGTCAGAAGTGAACGTCAAAACAAGCTAAAATTTAAAGGTCATTTGGAGTCTCCAACTGGCTTTAAAAATCATGTTTTGTGGAAATATTTGCTCACTTTAATCTATATTTAGGTATTTTATTGTCTGTACTAATTTAGTAAATTTCAACTTTTGGACAAAACATTGTATCAATTTTTTATCATCAAATCAAAATGTACTGAACCCACTGAACTAAAGATTTAATTGTTTTAATAACTAGAAAAGCTTCACTTACCAAGTTCATCTCTACATGTTATTGCCTTTGTGGAGAAGGATGGCTTGCCCTGACCAACTTCATTCACTGCACTGACACGGAATTCATAGCTGTCACCTTCACGAAGACCATCATAAGTGAATCGCCGATCCATTAATTTGTCTTTGGTCAGTCTGACAAACTTGTCTTTTCCGATCATGCGAGCTTCAATAATGTAGGATATGACCTCAGATCCTCCATCATATCTAGGTGGTTTCCAGGTCAAACTAATATAGTCTTTTGTAACGGTAGTAACTTCAAGGTCTTCTGGTCGCTCTGGAACATCTGGTCAAAGAAGTCACATGATTATTAGTTAACACAAATTCAGAAAATTTTATTGGTGCATTGCATGTTCTAAATGTTGGGAGCTCATTCCAAATAAAAAGTAGTCAGCAAACTTACTTATACGATCTCTGACCACAACTTCACATGTTGTTTGGCGGAACGGACCGACTCCAACTGCATTTTCAGCTGCAACTCTGAAGAAGTATGCCTTTTTCAGCACCAGATTGTTTACGATAGCATTCTGTCTGCCAGCTGTGTAGGAGCAAGCTGTCCAAGCCTTGCGCTCAGCTTCACGCTTCTCAATAATGTAGTTAGAGATGGCAGTTCCACCATCATCCTCTGGGAAGAACCAGTTTAGCTTAAGTGAATCACTTGTTAGATTCTCTGCGGTAAAAGGTGCTCCCACTGGACCGGGGACATCTGTGGAAAAAAATAGGAAACTGTGACATAAGGTTTTGAAATAATGCATCAGCCATTTGCATTATCTGAAAATACTTACCGAGTACATCAACAATAACCGATTTCTTCACCTCTCCTCCATCGTTTTTGGCAGTTATTGTATAAACACCTTGATGCTTCCTATTGCAGTCCTTGATTACCATTGAGCAGCTGATGTAGGTGGTTTCAATCACAGCTTCTGCTGGGACAGGACCTTGATCTCTGTTCCATGTTATCACAGGTGGAGGTAGGCCTGACACGTAAGCCAGGAGACGAATAACACCTCCGGCATGAACAATCATTCTCTCCTTTACAGAGATGTCTAGCTCAAGCACAGGGGTAACTGAAAAAAGACAAACGTTTTAACTGTGGTCAAGGAGTTTTCACACAAGCAATGAAACCATCTACAGGTTGAACTTTTAAGACTTACTTATGTGGTCCTTCATTTCAAGAGCATCTGCAATTTCACCTGGTTCACTCAGACCAGCAGCATTGAATGCCACAACTCTGAATTTATAAAAGGCATTTGGTGTCAATCCAGTTACCACAAATTTGGTTCCTCTAACCTCCTTGTCTTTAGCCTGAAACAAAATGTAAACATCTTGTAGCATAATAAAAACAAAAAATTCTGTTATCTACAATTCAAATAAGCTATACATTTGTATCAATATGTCAGTTTGTGTATTCCATTGTAAGTGTGGATTTGATTCCTGAGTGGTCTATCGAATAAGCTACAGAAACATGCAACAAAGATTACAATTTAACATTCTTGCAGTATGCAGAAAGGTTCAACAAACCTTAACCCAGGCTTCTGTACCCTCTTCTTTGTATTCAACAAAGTAGCCCATTATCTTAGAGCCTCCATCCTTCAGAGGTGGAATCCATTCCAAATCTACAGTCGACCTAGTCCAGTCTGTGACTTTGGGGGTTGGGGGAGAAGGAGGAGCTACAAGAAAACCAATTTGACGTAGTGTGAGATTTCTTTCACTTACAAAGTCATGCTACTGATTCTTTAGCTGTAGTACTTCCTACCTATTGGATCTCTGGCAAATGTTGGGTCAGATGGCGGACTTGGAGGTCCACATCCTGCTATGTTAATTGCTGTCACACGGAATAGATACTGAGATCCCTCAATGAGTCCTGTGACAGTGTGGGACACACCAAGTGGCATGGGCCTAATTGGATCACGAGTTACTCTGTTCCAGCGTTTAGATGTTGTTTCTTTGCGTTCAAGCCAGTAGCCTGTTATCGGAGAACCTCCGTCTGTGTCTGGCTCTTCCCAGTTCACAGTCATGGAGTCCATGGTGATGCTAGAAAGCGTGGGCTTTTCACATGGGCCAGGTGGCACTGCAAAAAAATCATGAGATACAAAATATTCAAGTGAAATTAAGATTAAAAATGTTACAAAATTAACTCAACATAATATTTGTGATGAGTACGTACATAAAACATCTCTGGCTACTTCAGGTTCACTGTCAAGAGGATCACCAACACCATATTTGTTCTGAGCCCTAATTCTGAAAATATACTCATGGCCTGGCATCAAACCCTCGATCGTGTAAAGTCGCTCTTTGGGTTCACTAGTGACAGGAATCCAAGTTTTCCTGTTGGCAACACGTCTCTCAATAGTGTAGTTTGTAATTTTGGAGCCACCATCATCTGTAGGAGGCAGCCATGAAAGCGTTATCTGTTCACCACGAATTTCCTCAAACTTGATTGGTCCAGATGGAGGCCCAGGACGTCCTGTTTGAAAAACAACATTTGGTTTGTAATAAAAACAACATCTATGTCTTGGTTAAAGTACTTTTCCATGAAACAATTACTTTTAACTAAAAACTTACCTAGAACATTAAGCCTCATTTCCTTAGAAACTGTACCAAGGTTGTTGCTAGCAGTAAGAGTGTAGAGGCTTGTATCTGAGCGTTTGCCTTGCTGGATCAGCAGGGTGCAGCTATCATCAGACACAAGCTTGTTAATGTGTTCATCATACACAATATCAACCTTTCTATCACCCTTGTGGGGCGGAGCTTTCTGCCATGTGAGTGTTGGGAATGGACAGCCCTTAAGCTTGGCAACAATATGAATGTTTGTTCCCTGTTCAACCTCCATAAACTCTGGAAGTTCAATTGATGGTGCCCCTAAAAACGAGAAAGTGAAAGATAAGTTGGTGCACTGCTCATTACTCTCAAATTTACTGAATTATTTTGATATGCAACTTTGTACGCACTGCTCTGATCCTTAATAACAATGGGTCCAGCTGTTGAAGATGGTCTACTTGCACCAGCCTCATTCACAGCCTTGACACGGAATTCATATTCGGCACCCTCGTTGAGGTCCTCCACTTTGAAAGTGGTGGCCTCAATTTCACGGCGATTGCACTGTCTCCAGGACTCCTGTTGGTTTCCACTGCTGTCCCACCAAAGACGTTCCACATTGTAGTGAGTCACAGGTGATCCACCATCATTTCTCGGTGGCTTCCATGTCAGAGTCACAATGCCCTTCGAAACATCAACGATTTTGACTCTTGTGGGAGGATCAGGAGGATCTGCAGTGTACAGCAATTGGAAGAGTCAGATTAAACTTTTTACCATTTTTAATGACTTAGTGATTTACAAAGTAAACTTACGGATAGGATCACTGGCTCTAGTCCGTTGAATTGTTGCTATATGAGGTCCCAAACCGAATTTATTCTCAGCTCGTACGCGGAAAAAATATTCTTGTCCCTCAAAGAGGTCTGGCACAAGCAAGGACTGATTAGGACAAGAAGGATTGACCTTTGTCCAGGCCTTTCCTTCCACTGTCTTTTTCTCAATGAAGTAGCTCTTGATTCTGTCACCACCATCACAATCTGGAGGTTTCCATGTTAACCTACATGTTCCACGAGTGATGTCACTGACTTTGAGATCTTTAGGAGGCCCAGGTAGATCTAAACAAAAGCAGAATAATTTGCATTTATTTAAATGCATACTCCTTGTTTCTCTGTTATTTAATATTATTATGATTTCAGCTTGACCATTTCAAGATCACAAGATTTCAAGATTTAATTCTACTTACCAAGCACAGTTACATGCACTTTAGCAACTTTGGTACCAGCTTGGTTGTTGGCAGTGATAATGTATCGTCCAGAGTGGTTTAATTTACTCACAGGGATTGTTACTACTGATCTTGTATCAGTGGATGAAATCTGTAAAATAAAAAAGTTTTATAACTTATAAAAGTTGTTGTTGTTTTTATACCACGTTGAGCTGAAGACATTTTTCCACCCTGGTGGACAATAAAGATAACCTAATTTAACTTAACCATATGCGTACTCTTACCTCTGAATCCTTGGGCAGGGTGTGTCGCTCATTCTTTTTCTCTGTTGGGGCAGCTCCATCAAACTCCCATGTGACATTTGGAATGGGTCTACCTGTGATGGTGGCTGGAATCTTGATGGTTGTTCCAGCATGACAATTCAGAAGCTCATTAGCTGTGACTTCCAGGGTTATGATCGGTTCCTCTGTAAAAGTGTCAAGCAACACATTGTTTAATCATTCTGAAGACATGTGCTACACTTTAATCATAAAATATATATTATGATGACATATACGAACATGTTAAACTTACCCACAATGTCCTGTACAATGATATCGGAAGTTCTAGGACTTGGTTCAGATTCACCAGAATCATTGACAGCAACAATTCTGAACCTGATTTTCTTATTCTCTTTAAGCTCTGGCACTGTGTATGTATTGGTGAGGATCAGCTTGTCCGGTGTATTTATTCTTCTCCAATCATATGACCCTTCATCTTGAACTTCAACAATGTAACCCTTGACTGGACAACCTCCGTCTTTTTCCGGTGGAGTCCAGGAAAGAGACACGCTGCTTGTGGTTTTGTCTGTTACTACAGGTGCTGCTGGTGGACCTGGAGGGTCTGTAAGTAACATTTAGGGGTTTAAATGTCTATTAGGAACTAGAATTAATAAAGGCATGCTATCAAATAGGACACTTATAGGTTACTCACTTCTTGGATCAATTGCAAACACACACTCTGTTGCTTCACTTGGAGGTCCGATTCCAGCTGCATTCTGAGCCATTACACGGAACTGGTACTCGATACCATCAATAAGGTGGAGAACATTGTATTCCAGACCCTTGATTGCTGGTTTTGTTGTTGATGCTCTATTAATCCTACTCCAGTAGACAGCTCCCCTCTCTCTTTTTTCAATCCAATAACCTTGTATGGTTGAGCCACCGTTGTCTGCTGGAGGCTCCCATGTCACCAGCATGGATGAGCGGGTGTGACTGACAATTCTTGGCCTCAAGGGTGGGCCAGGAAGGCCAAATGGATCTTTGAGTACAACCTTTTCTGATTCGCAACCATCACTGACTCCGTACTTGTTCTCAGCTTTGATCTGGAACTGGTATGTACTGTAGGCTTCCAACTTGTACACCTTCAGAAGGAGAATGCATAAATACACATTTAGACCATACATATATAGGCATATATCATATTTACTCTATAAATATAATAAATAAGTGTATATATAATAAAACTAACCGCATATCGTCTGTCAATGACACAGCATGTTATCTGTTCCCAGTCAGTCTTCTTTTTGCTGGCATCCCTCTTCTCAATAATGTAGTTAAGAAGCTCGCTTCCACCATTGTCCTCTGGAGCATCCCAGGTAAGGTAGCAAGACTCAGCTTTGATATCAGAGACCACAATATTCCTTGGTGGCATTGGGCGATCTAAAGAATAAGCATTTAAAAGATATGAAACTATATCAGTTTATGCAGATGAGTAATTAAATGTGAAAAGTAGTGTCTAGTTTGTATAACTCTATGAATATTCAGTAACATATTACCATATAAAGCCATATATTGGGTTACTTATCAACATAACTTACATTTTACTTGATGTCATACAGACTGACTTTACAGAAAGCAATTATAACTCCATATGAGATTATGCAATAATTGTCTTCCCCACAATACTTCATCACAATACTACCATCACAGGAAAACTTTGTAACATCAAACATTACCACACGTATACTGAAAAAATGAACATGCTTACATAAAAAGTCTTCGGTCAAATGAAAAGCCTTACCCAAGATATCCACTCGGATTGTGCGCTGACCTGTTCCACGTGAGTTTTTGGCAGTCAGCTTATACATGCCTGTGTCTTGTCTTACAGTTTCAGGGATGCCAATTTTGGTATTGATGGTTTGTCTGTTAATCTCCTCTGATTCCAGTGTCATTGTCTCAGTGGGTGCATCAATAACTACTCCATTCTTTGTCCACTCAAAGGTAGGCAAGGGCAGACCATGAATTTCAGCAGGAATTTCAATAGCTACTCCTTTCTTAACAACAATGGCATCACTCTTAAAGGTCTTCAACCACTTAACGCGTGGTGCATCTATAATAGAGGAAAGGAACAAATATAATTAGTAATAACAAACTACATGTTTTCTCAGTTTTGAAGGGAGTAGTTATACATACGCTCATCATCATGAATTTGAACATTAATTGATCTGGATGATGGTCCTTCCCCAATCTCATTGACAGCTTTCACTCTGAAGTCGTAGTTCGTGTTTTCAGACAGGTTTTCTATTGTGACGGTGAGATCTTTGCAGATTTGGTGGTTGGCAACATCATATTCAGTGCTGTCTTCTCTCATCTTTTCAACATAGTAACCTCTGATTGGAGAACCGCCATCGCTGCGAGGTGGTAGCCAAGTTAAAGTGATGGTGTTTTTGGTCCTTTCTGTGTAGTGGAGCTTCTCAGGGGCAGAAGGAACTCCTGAAATGAAAAATAAAATGTGTATACTGTAGGTTTGTAAGAATTAAAAAACAAACATGGGAAACTATAATAGGAACACCCCTTAAAAGTCTCCTTGTGTATAAGATGCTATATAATCAATTAAATGAAAAACATTTTTGTTACCTTTGGGATCCACTGCTAATACAGGTCCAAGATCAACCGGAGTACCAAGGCCAAATTTGTTCTTCGCAACCACACGGAACATGTATTCTTCACCATCAAGAAGACCTACAATGTCACATTTGCAAGCAGCAACTTCCAAGGGTTGTCTGTAAATGTGCATTTTGGCATCTTTTCTCTCGACAATATAGCCTATGATGTCACTTCCACCATTATCGAGAGGATCTGACCAGGTAAGTGAAATCATCTTCTTACTGACATGAACTGTCTTAAGATCAATCACTGGTCCAGGAACATCTTTTACACCAAAGAGGAAAAACAATATTAGGATTTAAAACAACAACAATAAAGAGCTTTAAAACATTTTTAAAGACCTTAAAAAACGTGCTACTTACCCATCACATCAACCCTAACAGATGCAGACTTTGTTCCACTTGGGTTGGTACCGGTGATTTGGTATTGGCCATGGTCAGATCTCAAAGCGTTTTTGATGCTTAAAATGCTGTTCTTTCCTTCTGTCTCAATAACTACATGTTCTTTGTCTGGTTCAGCATCATCCTTCGTCCACTTCAATTCTGGCAAAGGTCGGCCAGTAACAACAGCCGGTAGACGGAGTGTTTCGCCAGCTCTAATGATGACTCCATTCCTCACCAAAATATCAAAGTCAACCGCTGGAGCCTCTGTTTGCGAAACACATTAATTAGTATTACACGCTAGATCAGAATTAAATGCATTATGCACAAATCACAAGTTTTACCTTCAGGTTCTTTGGCCTGAACAGGTTCAGTCATGCCTGGGGCTCCATTACCGGCATCGTTTACAGCAAACACACGAATGTTATAATCGGCTCCCTCAGTCAATCCAGTAATGGTAAACTTCCGGTCCTTGCATCTGTACTCCGTACAGCGGACCCATTCCTTCTCTCCAACCACACAGCGCTCAACATGATATCCAAGGATTTCTCCACCTCCGTTGTACAATGGAGGTACCCAAGAAATATCGATGGTTGTGTTTGTGACATCATCAATTTTCGGTACAGGTGCACCAGGTGGTACTGAAAAAAGATTTGTTTTATGAATAGGACTTTTTTCAGTAATTTTTTAATTTTATTAGCTGATTCACAATTAAAACTTACAGATTGGATCCATTGCAGCCTGAGGATCAGTTGGTACACTGAACTCTCCCGGGCCAGCAAGATTCTCAGCACAGACTCTAAAGACATAAACAAGGCCCTCCATAAGACCCTCAACCTTAACCGCCAGGGAATTGAGAAGATTGCGGTTCACTCTGGTCCAGTATTTGCTGTTAACTTCACGTCTCTCAATCCAATAGCCAAGGATAGGGCTACCATTGTCCTTGGGCTCATGCCAGCTGAGGGCTACAGAGTTGGAAGAGACCTCCCCGATTCTTGGCATGTTGGGAGCATCAGGTGGTTCTAGAAAACAATACTCAAGTTATTTCAAATCAATCATCATCCAAGCTAACTACCCTTAAAACATGTTTTCAAAAGTTATGATTTGCTCTTACCGAACTGATTCTTTGCAATAAGTGGTTCTGAGTAGCATGGTGGTCCACAGCCAAACTTGTTTTCGGCAGTGACTCTAAAGATGTACTCCTTTCCTTCAATAAGCTTGGTTACAGGGTAATTGTACCCTTTGTGGGTTGAAGTAACAGTTACCCAACCAATCTCATCGGTAGTGTTGTCTTTCTTTTCCAATATGTAGTTGATGATCTCACTGCCACCATCGTCGAGAGGTGCATCCCATGTGCAAGTGACAGAGATGTTCTTTATCTCATCAAATCCGAAGTTGACAGGAGGGCCAGGCTTATCTATGAGTTACAACAGAAATGTTAAGACGTTGATTGTCATCAAAGAAATGGATGAGTAGGCACCTGAGCGTAACTTACCAAGAACATTGACATCACAAGATGCCGTTGCAACACCATGAGGATTCTCGACTCTAATAGTGAACTTCCCATGGTCAGTTCTGATGGCATCACGCACCATCAATGCAGTCTCACCCCGTTTGCTCTGGTCGTATGACAGGCGATCTAATAGGGGAGGATGGAAAACCTCTTCAGGCTCAGGCTGAAAGCTCTTCGTCTTCTTTTTCTTCTTCACAGTGTAATCTGGTTTCTTTTTAGCTGGTGGCTGCCTGACGTTCTCATCATTTCTGAGCCATGTAACCGCTGGGTATGGTGATCCAGATATGAAGGCATCCAGTTTAATCTCCTCTCCCTTTCTAATGCTGAGACCAGACACAATGCGGGGATGGAGTGATACCTTTGGTGGTTCTGAAGGAATCAAGATAAAGATAAATTAGATCCGAGCAGATTCAATGTATACTGAAATGCAATTGATTGACATTGTATTTTTTAACATACCAACAGGATCAGCCGCCTTAATCAGTTGAGTACTGCGAGATGGGTCACTTGCTCCTGCGATGTTCTCCGCACGGACTCGGAACTGGTATTCTTTTCCTTCTGTCAAACCGGTGATTGTGTAGGAGAAACCAGGTACCAGGTTAGGAACGCATCTCTCAAATCTGTCACCATCTTTTTCAATCATCTCAAGGATGTAGCCTGTGATTGGACATCCACCATCATATGCTGGTGCCTGCCAGGTAACCGTGACGGAATTTGAGGTGGGATTGTGTGCTTCAACCTCAACTGGTGGGTCGGGATGTTCTGTGATATTTTATAGCACAAAATCAATACATAAATAAATAATAAACATGAACAGAATATTAACTATACATGAAAGTAAAAAATCTATTACAAATTAAATAATTACACTTACGTTTCTGTTCTTCTGTTCTCACAGGATTGCGAAGCTCAAGGTATTCGCCACTGCCAATCTTGTTAACAGCCTTCACTCTGAAGTAATATTCACTGTTAAGCATAAGGTCTTTGGCCACAAAGTTTAAAACATTGTATCTAGACATCACAGGTAAATATGTCTTCTTTTGAGCTTCTCTCCTCTCCAGAACATAGTGCAAGATTGGGCTGCCACCGTCGCTCTCTGGGGGCTCCCAAGAGATTTTGCAAGAGCTCTTGGTAACCTCGCTGGGAGAGATGTCTTTACATTGTCCAGGCAGGCCTTTTTATAAAAAAACATACAAATCATTGTATTACATTTCTGAGCAGTGTGTATAATCAGTGTGCCAAATGATATTAGTTAAGGCCAGATAATAAAGTTTACTTACCAATCACTTTTACGTTTATTGTGCCAGTTACTGAACCCAGGCTGTTCTCAAGAGTTACGGTATATGTGCCAGCATCTTCATGTTTACACTTAAGAAGCTCCAGATCAACCCGATTGAGATCACATGTCAGTGTGAGCCTGTCTTCAGTCTTTAGTTCAGTGTCACCCTTTTTCCAGACCATTGATGGTTTTGGTATTGCTCGGTATGGGATCTTTAGGTGCAGCTTTTCACCCTCTACAACCACAATATCTTGGGTCTCAAGATCAATGGTTGGTTTACCTTTAAAATATAAACAAATGCATTAAATATTGCACAAAAGTCACATTACAAATAAGTGAACTGGTCATTGTCGCAATAAACCGTAATGGCACTGTCTGAGTTTATATTCAATAAATAACAGTTACTACATCGCTACTTGAGTATTAAAATCTTGCCATTGAATATCAAGATTGCAAGACAAGAATATTACACAGAGCCATATTGTATTCACATACAGAACAACTTAATTGACTTACAGTCAGGATCTTTGGCAAAGACGCTGTCAGAAATCTCAGAAGGATCACTGACACCAACAGCATTAATGGCACGAACTCGTAAAACATATTGTTTTTCAGGAATGATGCCTTCCTCAGCCTTAAATCTCAGCTCTTTGACAGGACGAGCATTGATCCTCATCCATTTTTCAGTTCCAGCTTCAGACAGCTCAACATGGTAACCAGTGATTGGACTTCCTCCATCCTTTTCAGGAGCTTTCCAGGTAATGTTGATGTGCTCTCTGCTTGCATCTACAATCTTCACATCATTTGGAGCAGAAGGAATGCCTAAAGACAGGAAAAACAAACAATATAATTGATCAATCCAGATTTACGGAACATATTAGTATGTGTCTATGCTACACCAATATGTACTACGTGTGCAATATATCCATTAAATACATACTTATTGCATCCTCAATGGTCATGACATCAGTAGGTTCACTTGGGTCTCCAACTCCAGCTTCGTTCTCGGCACGGACCTGGAATTGCACCTCAGAGCCTTCATCGACATCGGTCACCCTGTACTTGCATTCAGGGCCAGCTGTCTTTCCAGACTTTACCCAGCGGGTGCCTACTTTCTCTTTCTTCTCAATGACATACCTAAAAAAGGAATGCTTCAGTTATTTGTTCTGCTAACTTTAAACATCACTTAATGAATTGTTGTTTAGGGAAACAGTGTGCAGACTTTGCATTCTACAAAGCAGTAATGTTTGATTAAATTTGTACATACTTGGTAATGGGTCTTCCACCATCACTGTTGGGTGCCTCCCATTTGAGGTCAACGTGTCTTTTGGTGACCTCGACAACAGTTAAAGCATAAGGTGGTCCGGGGGTTGCTAAAAAGACATTACATCAACTGTTAGGTCTCTAATTTACTCATGTACAAATAACCTTGAAAAACTTAAAAAATGTATATCGCTTCTAAAAGACACATATCAAAGACAATGTAGTGCGATAACTTACTAAAAGTATCTTTAGCCAGAACAGAGTCCTCGAGCTCACAGAACTCGCCAATACCAGCTGCATTTTCAGCTGCGACACGGAAAACATACAGAGAACCTTCAATCAGTGGAGTGACAGTATACTTGGTGTCTTTTACTGTGGTGTCCACAGACTGCCAGTTCCTGCGTCTGACATCTCTTTTCTCAACAACATAGTTGGTGATCGGAGAGCCACCATCACTATCTGGTTCTGTCCACTTCAGGTCACAGTTAATCTTAGTTATGTTAACCACTTCAAGCCAGCGTGGGGCAGATGGGGGATCTATTTAAAAAATAATAATAATAATGTTATCGTTGATGAAGCAGTAGAAATGAAATGTTTGTGTTTAAAAATTTTGTTCACTTAATACTTACGAAGTCTCTCCTTGCAGACGATAGGGTCACTTGGATCACTGGCTTCACTCTCTCCAGCAACATTGACGGCCCTGACTCTGAACGAATACTCCTGATTCTCCTTTAGGCCCTTCAATAAGTGCTCTGTTGTTGGCACATCCTCAGCTACACGCACCCATTCTTCAGTTCCAGTCTTTTGAAGCTCAATGATGTAGGACTCAATCTTAGCACCACCATCATGTTCAGGCCGGTTCCACTGCAGGTCCATTGAAGTCTTGCCAGTGTCTTTGATGTATGGTTTTCCAGGAGCCCAAGGAGGATCTGAAACAACAAGAGCATTTGAGATTCACAACTACTGTATTATTTTTACATTTTCAACTTATTAAAAAAATCTGCAGTAACATACCAATTGGATCTTTAATCAAAACTGGCACGGTCTCATCACTTGGCTTTCCTGGTCCTGCAAGATTCTCAGCCAAAACTCTGAACCTGCATTTCTTTTTAGTTGGCAAACCTTTCACCCTGAAAAAGTAACATTAATTCAACAACATTAAAAGCTGTTGTACCTTTCAAATGCCAATGCACTGACAAAACTATGAGCCTACCTGAATGTTGTGTCCCTGACTGGCAGTTTGTTACACCTGATCCATTTGTCAGTTTCAGGATCAAACCTCTCAACCCAGTACCCAGTAATGGGACTTCCACCATCTTCATCAGGCTCATACCAAGTTAGAGTTACAGCATCCTTTGCGATATCTGAAGGCTGAACCCTAGTTGGAGCCCCAGGAGTGTCTGAACAACAAAAAACAGCAGTCATTTTATAAGTAAGGTTTGATTAAAGCTGCAATTTGTACCATTTGCATCTATATCGCCATCTCTAATTGAAATTGCAGGTTACTTTACATACTTATCTTTGCATAGATCAAATTATGTCAAACGCACATTTCCTGTAATATCTGAACCTGACAGCTCATTTTATAAATCATTATTATAAACATATGTATGTACTTGACAACAACAAGAATGCTACAATAAAGTTTATGCTCACCAAAGGAATACTTTGCAGTAATAGGCACATGCTCGGCTGGACTGCCAATGCCATATTGGTTCTCAGCAGAAACCCTGAAGACATACTCCTTCATAGGCACCAGCTTTGAGGCTTTAAAAGTAGTATACTTAATGGTAGCAGATAGTTTTTGCCACTCCTCTTTATCTGTGGGTCTCATCTCCACAATGTAGTTTGTGACAGGGGAGCCACCATCATCTCTGGGGGCATTCCAGGCCAAAAAACATGACTCGTTTGTGATTTCAGAGATGTCGAAAGCAGCTGGAGGACCAGGTTTGTCTGTTTTTTTTTTGGACAAAATTAATTACAATTAACATTAGGCACTATAATAGTATTAGAGTATTATGGTAAAAAGAAACAGCACATGAAAAACACTATACCAAGAATGTTGACGTCAACTGTGGCAGTTGCACGGCCACTTGTGTTGACGGCCTCGATGATGTAGGTGGCTGTGTCTGCTCTGGTTGTGTTTGCAATGGACAGCATGGAATGGCCAGGTTTGGTCTCAATGGTAACTCTATCATCTGCCTCTGGTCTAAGGACTAAGTCAGCCTTTGTCCACTTCACTCTTGGGTCAGGTTTGCCCAGCACATCAGCAGGAAGGTCAATCTTAGTGCCAGCTCTGGCAGTCAAGCCAGCCAAGAGCTTAACATCAAGTTGGATCTCTGGTGGCTCTATAAAATACAACAGACATTGTGAATTTAGTGGATGCTGGCTCTTATTTAATGATTACTTATGAGTGGATCTAGATTGCTAACCTTTAGGATCCACAGCAAGGATCTCATCTGTAGCCCTGCATGGTCGACTGGCTCCAAGTCTATTCACTGCTCTGATGCGATAGGAATACCACTGACCTTCAACAAGACCAGTGACCTGGTACCTGGGATATTAAAATGATACAGATGTGAATGCATTTAAATAATTATGAAACAAAATAATATGTTATGCCAGGAACACTCACTTCAGATCAGGAATTGGATCTCCACAGGCCTCCCATTTGTCAGTGCCACGCTGGCACTTATCAACAATATAGCCCTTAACAGGTGCACCACCATCATATCTGGGAGGTTCCCAGAATAGGAAGATGCCCTTTGCTGATTTGTCTCTCCATTTAAGGTTTTCAGGTGGATCGGGCACAGCTGTATTTTAAATAAGTGTTAATTCACCAGCTACTTCATAACGGCAAACTAACAGACTGATATGGCAATAAGCAATACAAATAACTACCCATGTATATCAATTGTTATAACTTACTTGCTGGGGAGGACACGTTCACAGGGTCATCAATGTATGCTGGTTCTCCTGGTCCACATTTGTTACAAGCAATGACACTGAACAAATATTCCTTGCCCTCGATGACGTCCGTGACAGTAAACTCAAGGTCCTCAATACCTGACATCACCTAAAAAAGAGCATTATGGTTTAAACTCAGTGTACAAATATGGTTGAGTTGCTTTAAACTAACTAAAGAACAGCTTACCTTGACCCAGGTCTTGCGGGAAACCTCTCGTTTCTCAATATTGTACCCGATTACAGGGCTTCCTCCATCATGTTCTGGTGCCTCCCACATCAGATGCACGTGGTGTCTGGTCACCTCAGCAGCTTTGAAGTCTTTGGGTGCACTTGGACATGCTGAGAGATGCAAATAAAGAGAATTCCCATGAATCACTTTGCAAATGGTAAGATTTATTGTATTAAATGGTAAAATGACATGTTGCATACCTATAACATTGACGTCAATCTCTCCGAAAGCAGATGTGACGTCGTTCTCCAGTTGTAAGGTATATGTTCCTTTGTCTGGGCGAACACTTGGTGCAACAACCAGTTCAGTGTATGTAGGTTTGGTGGACATGGAAACACGGTCACCTGCGGTGAGCTCGGTATCGCCGAATGACCATTTGGCCTTGGGCAAGGGATATCCCGTAATTGGAACTCGGATGTGAAGAGCATTGGGAACAATGACCTCCAGACCGTCTTTGAATCCACTGAGATCCAAAGTGGGACCCACTAATGGAGCATAAAGAAAATATATATTTTTAAAAAATCATACATGCATGAGTGTATGAGGTGCATAAGACAACAATTTATGATTTATGCTTACCATGAGGATCGTCGGCCAAGAGCGGCCCAAGAACATCAGCTGGATCAGACAATCCAGCTGCATTTTCTGCACATACTCTGTATAGATACTTCTGACCAAACTTTAATCCAGAAACCTAATATAGGAAAAATATAGTTTTATTTTATTTAATACACACAAAACAGTGCTAATAAGGCAAAAACTATAAGTTATATTTAATGGTCAATATCAACCTGGCCAGATGGTTTTAAAAGGGGTTTAGAACAACTTACATCTGTCCTCCCATCAAAGCCAGCTAGAACTATCTTAGCTAGGCTAGGAGCCTAATGTAACCAAGTCAAGCACAAACCAGCCAAAAAGACACGTTTTTTTAACCGATATACTAGTATGATAACAAACAAAAAAATGCATACCCTGTAATAAAGGTCTGGACAAAGCCTTGCATTACATCTCAGCCACTTGTCAGTACCATCTTCACACTTTTCAATGACGTAGCCTGTAATTATGCTGCCTCCATTGCTGATGGGTGTCTCCCATGACAGCTGAACAGACTCTTTGTTCTGATTTGAGTAGTTTAGGTTCAGTGGCGGACTTGGCCTCTCTATAGTAGGAGAAAATTGTTCCCATTACATACGTAATTACATACAACAATTCAACAACTCAAAAAGTATATAAAAATATAGTCTAAACCACTACTAACCAATGGGATCCATAATTTTCACTGGATGTGTGGCAGCGCTTGGCTGACCAATTCCAGCCCTGTTCTCTGCCCTGACCCTGAAGATGTATTCCTTGTTCTCGACAACATCATTAAGTGTTGCTGTGCGATCTTCAGCTTTAACCACCAAGGCAGGCTCCCATCTCACAGATGTACGGTCACGGAGCTCAATGATGTAAGCTGTGATATCAGATCCTCCATCAAACAGAGGTGGTTCCCAAGAAACTGTGGCACCAAACCTATTGACATCTCCAACCATAACATTCTGAGGTGCATCGGGCACATCTGTTAGGAGAATGAAATATAATTATTTCCAACACAAAAAGAGTTGTTACTATCACAATACCAGACAAAGCAATAAATTCATGCAGTGCTCATCAAATTTGTTCTTGGCTTGAACTGCCTCATCTGTGACAACAGGCTCCCCATGTCCGACTCTATTACGAGCACATACACGGAAGAGATACAGGTTATCCCTCTGCAATCCGCCAACACAATACTCTGGAATGTCGGCACGATCTGTGGCTATTGTCCAGGTCTTGCGATTGATATCACGTCTCTCAACCACATAAGCCAAGATCTTGCTTCCACCATCACTTTCTGGTTCCTCCCAAGCAAGGCTGACCTCACCATCAGCAGTGTCTATAACCTGCAGGTTCTTCACAGGTCCCGGAACATCTAAAATCACACTTTTGTTATTGTACATCTACAACACACGCACTTGTCTATAAAAAATTATTGCAGAGTTTCTTACCAATAACGTCTAGATTTATGAAAGCCTCTCCTTTTCCGTGTTTGTTCTTGATGACAATCTTGTAGCGACCCTTATCTGACTTCTTAGGGTCTTTTAGCCTATACTCAGTCCTATCATTGGATGTGTCAATGTTCTGGCTGGGCAGGCTGGTGTCTTCGAAAAACCATTCGGCCTCAGCGCGAGGATAAGCATCGTAGGGAACTGTCATAAGGAAAGGCTTTCCAGCATCTGTTACAAGGTTCTGATCTGTGGTCTTGATCTTAGGCACAGCTGTAAGGAAAATGACAGGACATCACCAAATGTATTCCTTATATGAAAAACAAAATTTTTTACTGTAACACACATGCTACCCTACCTGCAAGCTCAAGCTTGGCTCTGGCATCCTTATCCTTGGCAACTATTCTGTATTCTCCTTGATCACGTGGTCTGATCTCACAGACCTGCAATCTGTGAACTTTGCCCTCACTGATCATCTGGTATTTGTCACCCTGGACAATGATCATGTTGTTCCTCATCCATTTAATCTCAACTCTGTCTTTATTTAGTTCAGCCTCAAACACAATATCTGAGTTTGGTGGCTCAAAGACATCTGTGGGTGGCCTGACTATTTCCACTGGAATCTCTGTTGAGGAAAAAAAACATAATGAGGATTTCAAATCATTTAAGATATGAAGTGCGTCTGACATGTTTTCTTGTAAAGGCCATGATTAAATGGATTGGAAGCAAAAGTATTTGATGAAGGAAGTGGTGTTTGGCGGATTTTGCATCTTAAAGAAACATCTTGCAGGCAGTCCTTATTGACGGTTTCAGCAGTAACAACATAAACAAGCGGCTTTCATGGTCAACACGTAACTTCTGGTAAACTCCGCTAAGAATAAATAACAACAAAGTACTTTAAACGTAGTTTATTTATATAACAAGCAAAATATATAAACACATAGGAAACCAAAACATTTGTTATTTTCGAGGAGGTATTTGTTCAAGAGTTCAGTTTAGCAGCAAGTCAGACCATAAAAAACTGAAACCAGAAGTAAAGTTCAGACCAGACGTGTATGGGGTCACCGCACGAGCGTCCGATGAAATATCTATAAACTGTGTTTTGTAGGTCTTGTAATGTTTTTAAACTTGGCATTGTGGCATTGCAAGTATAGAGACAGAGCGCAATGCATCATAACCTTAAACCATGCCCACCATGGGGGAAAACAATCCATTTGTCTCCGTTGACTTTGTATTGCGAGGGGCTGCCTCCTTGTCATTTCTGGCTTTTGACAAGAAGGCTGAGTGGTGCCTGGAAGCTGCTGTGTGGCGGGGTGTACAGCTAACAAGCCAAAAAACCCAGAAATAAGTTTTTATATGCTGTCGACCCCAAAACATGAGCGTTTAAAGACACAAAAGTGGAAAGAGGCAACTTTTCATAGTACTACTATTAGTAGAACTGTGCCCACTAGCGGGAAACCTAGTCGGTGATCCACCTTTTTGGCTTGTTAGCTGTACAGATTGTCACACAGCAGCTTTTAGGCATTAAATGACAAGGAGGCGGCCTTTCACAATACTAAGTCAATGGAGACGGTTGGATTGTTCCCCCCGGTGGGCGTGGTTTTCAAATGAGCATAACTGCGCTCACAATGTTTGCATTGTTAAAATATTTTAGTACAAAAACAGATAAAGGATATTTTAAAAAATGATATAGAAGTAAGAAAAAAATGTATATATAATATCATTATAGAAATTATACATTATTTTCAAAGTGGTATTATAAAACTATGCATAATCTTAGCTTAAAGTCAGCCACAGCTCAGGAAAAAATTACCTTCAACAAAGAGACGTGCCCTTGATCTCAGGTCCTCCACTCCACAGGCGTATTCACATTCATCATCCGGTCTACACTCCTTGATTATGAGCTTGCATTCCTTTCCATCTCTCTCCATATGATATCTAAACAAAACGATGAGCATTAGCAAAGGTTTTCACATTCATCACAAAAGATTTTTGCCTCATGATTCCAAAAATCACCTTGGTCCTTCTCTGATTTCACGCCCACTCCTGTACCATTTAACTTGGGCTTTCTCTTTAGACAGTTTGCAAACAAACTCAGCATCCTCAAACTCAGTGACGGTTTGATCTTTGAGGTGAGAGGTGAAGTCAGGGGGTGCCTCACAGATTATGAGTTCTGCTGTGGCCTTATCTTCGCCAGCAACTACGGTGTATTCACCCTCGTCCTCAAGGCTGCAGTCTTTAATGGTCAGGGAGTGTTTGTCTTTGTCCACACGATACACGATACGTTTGCTCAAAGCGATCTCCTGACCAGCCTTCATCCACTGAACCGTCGCATTTGGCCTGTTCACCTTGCAGGTAAAGGCGATGGTCTTCTTTTCCATTATTTCACAGTCTTCTGGTGGCACAATGATTCGGAGTTCTTCCTCTGCAATGCATTAAAAAAAATGAGAGTTACTTTTTGAGCTTTGCTTGTGAATGCTTAAGGATATACTGTATACTACATATTTCATGATGCTAAGTTTAACAACCAATGACATAGACAGACTTACCCAGCACATTGACGTCTGCAGAGGACTTGGCTTGTTCTCCGCGATGGTTTGTCAGCATTACTGTTTAGTTGGCTTCATCTGACTTCTCTCCAGCTATGATTCTCAGTTGGAAGACATTGTCTCTCTGAACCATGACAAACTTGCTGCTCTCAAAAATTGTCTCGTTGTTCTTCAGCCATTTGGCTCTGGCTTCCTCTGAGTTAACTTCACAGTTAAGAACAATCTCTTGTCCTTCCTTAACTTTGGTATTTTTTAAGGGAGTGATAATCTTCAGTTTTTCTAATGAGGAAAGTCAAAAGAAGACATTTGAATCCAAATAAATTTGATGATTTAAAAAGCGAATGTTTTAAGAGCCCTTAACTTACCAATCACAACCAAGTCTGCAGAAGCTTTGACTGAGTCGATGCGAACAGTGAATGCACCCTCATCTTTAAGCTCACAGTTTTTGATAATGAGCGATCTCCTCTTGCCATCACTGACAATTTCGTACTTGTCGTCAGTTGTGAGCTCAGCGTCTCCTCTGAACCATTTGGCCTCAGACATTTCCTTGGACACTGTGCAAGTGAACTCGGCCTTCTCACCCTCAACGGCCTCCTGGTTTTGAGGCTTCGCGATGAACTCAGCTGACAATTCTAGAGGATCAAAAAAAGTAAATCAATACATAGTATGATTTTAGCATTTCTGTAGTTTAATTGGTAAATTGGTTGGGCACTGTTCTAGCAGTTTAAAAGGTCAATGGTTTGATTCCCAGGAAAAACATACACTGATTAAATGTATACCTTGCATGCACTGTACTACTCTAATTTAACATTTTAGTGAAAGAAATCAAAGGCATACCACTGATCTTAAGAGTCGCTGATGTCTCTGAAGAAGGCAGCTTGCAATAGTATTCCCCAACATCATCCGTACGGAGGTCCTGTATGATGAGAATTCTCTTTTTTCCGTCTGAAATTTGTTCATATCTACCACCCTCAGGTATCTCCTGGTCACCTCTGTACCATCTAACATCCGCACCAGGTTTGGAGACCTCACAAATCATCCTAATGCTTTCTGTTTCAGTGCCCTCAACATTGGAGAGGTTCTTCGTGAATATAGCCTCCTCCTCTGCAATGTAAGAGCAATTTTGGTTAATGTCTTTATTTCGACATTCGCTGTAGTATAATTACTGAAACAAAACTCACCGATAACAGTCAGCATTCCGGAGGATTTGGATGTCGTTGCATCACATTCATACTCGGCCTCATCATCAAAGACAGCCTTACTGATAATGAGAATACGCTGCAATCCCTTGGCAATTATCTCATACTTCTTGCTTTTTCGGATCTCACTGCCATCTTTGAACCAGCGGACCTGTGTATACAAATAATTATTAATTCATCTATCCACATAGATCTTTGTTACTAAACTGTTTATTATTATAAATACCTTGGCACTTTCACGGGACACTTCGCATTCAAACTTGGCAGTTTCCTTCTCCCTAACCTCAACATCATGAAGAGGCTTAGTGAATTCCACAAATGGATCTAAAAAGAAAAATATGCATGATTTACACAAATATTGTAAAGTAATCTGAGTTGCTTTTAACACCATTTTACTTTTACTTACGTTCAACATTCAGGAAAGCAGATGTTTTGAACACCTTTGCATCACATGTATACGTCTTAGAATCATCAAGGTTACAGTCCTTGATTATTAGTCTTCTTATTTTTCCTTCGGCCACCATCTCATACTTTTTGGTTTTACGAATCTCCTGCCCATCTCTGAACCACTTGACATCGGCTTTCTCCCTGGACAGTTCACACTCCAGAATGGCAGTGGCTTCTTCCTCAACGGTTTGGTCTTCCAAGGGCCTGGTGAACTCAACTGGTGGCTCTATAATGTTTTAGGGGTAATTATGAATCCCTATATACTGTATGACCCCATTAAAAGCAACAGCTAACAGACAATATGCAAATATATTATATGATTAGAAGAAAACAGAGATGCAATTGTTCCGTGTTCATACCGTTTACAGTAAGTTTAGCCTGGGTCACAAAGTCCTTTGCTGTAAGTTTTACATCCCCAGCTTCTTCCATCTTAACATCTTTCAGGGTAAAGGAATGCAGTCTACCGTCTACCTTGGTGACCACCTGATAAAAATGAATTATTACATATTATACTCGGGTCTGTTGAATGCTTGAATCTGATTGGCTGATGAACGTTCTGAGGTGTGCAATTATTGTCTGGGAAACGCATGGCGAACGTAGTTTAAGGCAGCTCTCTTGACCGCATTGCAGTTCCATATCACTTCGCATAGTTAACTGTAATGGACTAACAAAAACAAAATGACAGACGATTTTCCGAGGCAATAACAGCGCTGTTAAGAGACACACAGAGGTAGCCTCGTTCACACAATCTCTATCTCGCTCGCGCTCTCTCTTTTTCTTGCTTTCTTTATCTCTCAGTGTCTCTGTCATTCTCTTTTCAATAACTTCATTAATAACTGCATTAGAATGCTATCAACGGCTCAAGTCTCCATTGCCAGCTTTAAAATGACGTTCTGGAACAAGCAAATTAGCCGTTGGATGAGACGCGGACGACTGGACGAATCCCTTTAAATATATCATGTGATCGATGTCTTGAGGTGTGGTAACCGTAGTATAAGCGGAATAGTTTACGAGGTGCCATTGAATTTTTGAAAAATAATGCACACCCGAAGTATAACGACCACTCCGCTTCGCGTCGTAGCCACATCACCACCTCGGGTGTGCATTATTTTTCTAATAATTCAACAGCCCGTCATCAATTATACCTTACTTATTTATGCCATATTTATTAGCAAACACTTTTTGTTATAAGTAATCTATATAATCAATTTTTTACAAATATTAATAATAGGCAAAAGCCTATTTTTCTATTTCTACTAATATAGCGCTTCTTTTTACAATGTTACATTGTTTCGAAGTGCTTTCACATGAAAAATATAGCAAAAAAGTGAAAATTATTAAATATAAAATTATATACAAAACAGTTATACATTATATGATCCATGTCCACAACACCAGTCATAAGTAGCATGGGTATATTTGTAGCAATAGCCAACAATACATTGTATGTGTCAAAATTATTGCTTTATTAATGCCAAAAATCATTACGATAAGTAAAGAAATATATTTCATACTGCAAATATCTAAAAACGTATGCATCATTAGTAATATGTGTTGCTAAGGACTTAATTTAGACAACATTTAAAGGTGATTATCTCAATATTTAGATTTTTTGCACCCTCAGATTCAAGATTTTCAAATAGTTGCATCTCGGCCAAATATTGTCATATACTACTGTAACAAAGCATACATCAATGAGTGGATGTATAAATCTCAGCTTTAAAAAACTGACCCTTAAGGTTTTATTATACGCATTAGGCTTTTATTTGAATGACAAGGAAAGCTTATAGTAAAGGTTTATAATTTAATAAAACGTTATAAATAAAACTGTAAGGTCCAATTGTGCAGCAAATGACTGATTTGGTCACATTTATTGTTTGTGTGTAGTTCACGGTAAATAAAGTTTCTAGCAAAATATAAATCACTGTATTTCTGACTCAAAGATCCAGCTAAATACAGTGCTAAAATTGTTTTGTTGATATACTGCGAATCTGCCAAATGCATAAATGTACATTACATAAAAAAGTAACAATATACAATACTGTATATTACACATTAGAGATACAGAGAAATATATATTTTGCAATGAACTACATTTATGTCAAAATGCTGAGCACTACAGCCACACTTCAACAACACTTTTGAAGCAGTTAAAAATAACCAGAGAGGCGCTTGCAGGGCAGAATGTCTCAGTGTGTTATCTCAAAACCTAGAGCAAGTACTGATGGACGTCCTTATATGCAGAAATCACTTTACAAAAAGTCTCTATTCTTTAAAATGAATAAATGCATTAAATAATATGAACTAACAATGAATTAGCAATATATTATTACAGCCTCCATTAATCTTTGTTAATGTTAGTTAATACAACTAACTGTTAATCGTACTGTACTGTAGGTCGAAAAGTGTTGAGTTAACCCTAACTAAAATGAATAATTGCTGTAGAATTATTAATTGTTAGTTTGTTAACCAATGGTTACGTTGAAGTGCTTACAGCAACTCGCATAGAAAGCAAATGTAAAGTGAACTGAGACTTACCCTGTCACTCGGTTCCATCTTTGTTGAGCCAACAAACCATTCGACAGGAATATCCTCATATGAGAGCTCACAGCTAAAGGTTGCGGTCTCTCCAGCCGTAACAGCGACATCCCGAAGAGGTCGCAGCAGGCCGATCGTGCGTGCTTTAGAGTTAGAAAATGCCATTTTTAATAATACCAAGAAACAATTCCACTACAAGTTGTCATTTTTTTTAGCTAGCACTAAACCACAATTCACAAGAGTAAAAGCTACAGGACAACTTCCCGTCTCCAGCTTATCACAAAGGGCCCGGTATCATTAGCATATTGAGATTTCGTGTGGTCAGTTAGACTAAGAGGCAATGCTACAGGTCTGTCAATCACCCCCAACCCGCTCCTGATAAGGTATGTGGCATCTAAAATAGTCTTGGGCTCTGATTGGCTACGGACCAGGCCTTGCAACATAATCTGTTACTGTCACTCAACATGTTTGCTACCCAACCATTTGGGTGACATGCTACATTTCTTTTACAGTTTTGTGCAAATGTCTTAGGCCTCCAAAGTTTTAATGACCATCAATATTTTTTTTCTGCATATTTATTAAGACACAAACAGAAAATATATAAAATATGTACAAAGAAGAACAAATGGTTTTTCAGGTAAAAGTCATCCTAAATTCTTTAGATCTTTTGTTTCATTTCAGTCTAAGAGAGCCTGCAGGTTCTTCCTAAGAGGAGCTTACATTAAACACTTGACACTTTATCTTACTTAATTTTTTTAAACTTCATACAAATTTCCTGCATTTTCTGGTTGTGTTCTAATAAAGAGACTGAAAAATAATCATGAGGTTACTATATCATTGCAAAAACAACAAATATAATTTTGGCATGGTGGCCCATGACTTTTACACAGTACGATTATGTTTTAAAGACATTTGTGACTATGTGAGATGTTGAACTTTCTGCATAACAAAATCTGATTCTGTGTGTGCATATTTAAGGACATCCGTCTCACCTTTAACTCTGAGCTGAGCAGAGGATTTAGCGTTAGCAGCGTTGAAGTCCACACTACCAGCCATGTCCATGCGCACATTGTAAAGTATAAGCATGTGCTTGGTGCCTTCCTCCTTAATTTCACAGTCCTGAAGAGTGGAATAAACAAGCACATTTAATTCGTGGATTAATATGAAACAAACAAAAAATGAATTGGAGAAAATACTTACAGCGGACTGGTGCAGAGCCTCTCCTTTGAGTTTCCAGTGTCCATGGACGTCATCCTCAGAAATTTCTGTCTCGAAGCGAGCCAACTCGGTCTCTGTGACCTCAACGCTGTAAAGTGGACGGACAATCTTGATGTCACGCTCTGCATAGGACAGAATAAGAGAAGTACAGATGCCATATTTTACAACTTTGTTATTGGACCCAATGTTACGCACATTTTTGTTCCTTTCATTCTTTACATATACCACTAGAGAATGCATACCTTCAATATTAAGCTTAGCTGCTGTTTTGTCAGAGCCGCAGTCACACACATATTCGCCAGTGTTGTCCTTTTCTGCCTTCCTGACAATCAGGACACGTTTCTTTCCATCAGCTTTGATAAGGATGTTTTTAGAGGGAGTGATCTCATTTCCATCTTTAAACCATTTGACCTCAGCAGCAGATTTGCTGACTTCACAAATCAGGACCACCTCATCCTTCTCAACGGCAGTGTAGTCCTGCAACTTGGTGGTGAAGTAAGGCTCTCCCTCTGTTCATATTTTTAAAGAGTAAAGTATGTTTAACACATCATTTATCATTGTTGTATATATACAGTAGTCTCAGTGAAAAGCACTTACCAAGAACAGTAAGCATTGCCTCACAGGTCTTCCCAAGAGCTTCGACTTTAATAAGAGAAGTGTCATCGATGGAGACCTCTTTGAAGGACAGTGTATGGATCTTGCCATCTTCGGACATGTGCACCACTTTGCTTGGATGCAGACGCACATCGTTCTTGTACCAGGTGACCGGAACCTTCTCATGGGAGAGTTCAATTCTGAACTCGGCTGTCTCACGCTCTTTAACGGTGACATCTTTGATAGGTCTGACAAACTCAAGACGGATACCTGAGTGAAGCAATAAACACAAATAAGACCATGTACAAGAAAAAAGAATTGCATATACTCCGCAAGAAAGTTTATGTTACCCTGGATAACAAGTTGGGCAGATGTCCTCTTGTCTTCAGCCTCAAAAATGTACTTGGCCTCATCTTCATAACTTGCAGATTTGACCACCAGAGTATGGTGTTTTTCTTCTGTCAGGATTTCGAATTTCTCATCGGTCTTCAGCACTTGAGCTCCTCTGAACCAAGAGAAGGACTTTGCCACTCTTGACAACTCGATTTCAAATCTCGCCTCATCTTTTTCATAGACGTGCACGTCGTTCAAGGGTACGACGAAAGTAATGGGCAAATCTATGACATAGAAATCAAAAAATTAGTTCAGACATCAATGAGAAAAACAAATAATATTTAACAAATAAAATAAACTACCTTTGACTTTAAGATTCGCAGAACACTTAGCATTTTCTCCTTGGAAGACCACCTCTCCTGTTTGGGTAACTCTACAGTTGAAGATTGTCAATACGTGCTTTGGACCTTCTTCAATGATCTCAACGTCCTGTTGAAAAAACATAACAGGTAAGTACATGAAGACAAACACATTTAAGATAAATGCCATTATATGATAAAATTTGCTCACAGGTGAAGGAGACAGGACTTCATCCTTTAGTTTCCATTGGCCCTGGACTTCATCAGTAGAGAGTTCCACTTCAAAGCGAGCCGTCTCACCATCAAACAGCTCAACGCCATACATGGGACGAACCACTTTGATGTCACGACCTGAAATTAAAAAGGAAGATTAACAAACACTTCTTTCTAGCAATCAACCTTTGCATGTTATGAATATAACCTTGAATACTAACCTTCGATGGTCATGGTCGCAGTGGTCTTGTCTGATCCACAGTCACAAACAAAAATTCCTTTGTCCTTTTGTTCGATTTTCTTAATGTTAAGGGTTCTTCGCAAGCCATCGGTCTTTATAATGATCATCTTGGAGGCTTTAATTTCGATTTCATTGTGGAACCATTTCACGGGTACATCTCTGCTCAGCTCGCAGTTAAGCGTGACTTCGTCTTTCTCAACAGCGGTGAAATCTTGCAGTTTCTCAGTGAAATATGCATCTCCCTCTGTAAAAACAAGTTATTGTGTTAAAACTGCCCAGAAGGTAAAATGTAACGGGAACTAGTCCTTTACAAGGAGTCCTGCTGTGGAGCAAAAGTGAGACTACACTTGCACATTAAACTGTTTACGACTAAAATATAATAAAGGAAAATTTACCTATTACCAGCAGCTTAGCCGTTGTCGATATTCCTTTAGCTTCTGCTTTAATTTGGCAAGTATCATCTAGAGTTACCTCCTTAATTTCTAAGGTATGTTTCTTTCCCACCACACCAGTCAACACGGTTCTGCTCGGATGCAATTTTATTTCATTTTTATACCATGTGACAGAGACATTCTCGTGAGAAAGTTCGAGGTCAAACAGAGCGGTTTGACCTTCCTTCACAGTTTGGTCCTTTAATGCTGAGATGAAGTTCAGCCTCATACCTATGACATTTGTGTAGTGCATAACAAATTGACTGGGGGCGCATTAAACGAATTTATTACAATATGAGCTGTCACTCCACACAGTATTATGTAAGTTTATTAGCACGTGTTATTTATTTATTTATTTGTCATTTATATGTATTAAATACAGTAGTTTATTTGTTAGACTAATCATTAATAAACACCCGAGTTAATTGTTGTGAAAAACAATTTGTTCACGACTTCACCAACCAAGATGATAACCAAAGACTTACCCTCTACCATTAGGTTGGCTTTTGACGATTTGCCCATGACCTCAATACTGTATTCCCCCTCATCCTCAAATTCACAGTTATTTATAATCAACATGTGTTTCATTCCATCGTCAATGATTTCGTACTTATTTCCTTGCGTAATGATATCAGAACCCTTTAACCAAATCACTTTAGGCACATCCTTAGTGATAAGGCACTCAAACTTTGCCTGTTTCTTTTCATGCACTGTAACATCCTTCAAAGGGACTGTGAAGTCCATATCAATCTCTGGTAGGTGTGAATGAACAGCGTCCATAGTGTCATTCCTATGCATTTGTATATTTGAACTGCACTTAATAATAAATCATCCATTGTTCTCTTACCTTTTACTATGAGCATAGCACTTGTCACAGCGTTCAGAGCTTGGTATGAAACTTCACCAGCCTGGTCAAGCTGCACATTTTTGATAGTAAGGAATCGCTTTGTTCCCTCGGCTTTGATGTCACACGTCTGAAATAAACAAAAAAGATACATCGGGATTGTAAAACATCAGATATAGTCACATTGCACCACCTTTGAAAAGCTAAGCTTTAACACAGATATTTACTCTTTTTTTAATGTTAAAAGCTTGCTTAGTTAACTACAATTGCCAAAAGAGTGCCGCAGGGATGAGGTATTTTTGTAGGCTAAACCAGACGTTATTGGGACACTGGTTCCCTGCAAAAAAGCCTATTCTTTCTTTCCCAAAGACTTTTGGATTATCACAAAAAAATAAGCTCTGTGTTTAACAAAAGTTTATTACACACGTTTTGTCCAACAAGTTAGATTGAACAAATCTTTAAAGGGGACATATCATGAAAATCTGAATTTTTTTCCATGTTTAAGTGCTATAATTGGGTCCCCAGTGCTTCTATCAACCTAGAAAATGTGAAAAAGGTCAACCCAGTAACTTAGTTTTGATAAACCATTCCTTTTAATGAATTTTGAAGTAAAATTTTGGCTTTTTATATTTCTACTGTAGTAAACGGATTTAGACTTCTTCAATTTGCATTCATCTGTAAAGATTAGTTTGTCGACAAACGTATACTTTTGTTAAACACAGATCTTTTTTTCGCGATAATCCAAAAGTCTATTGGAAAAATGAATGGGCTTTTTTGTGAGGAAACCAGTGTCCTGTTAACTTCCGGGTTGGCCTACAAAAATATGTCATCACTGCGTCACTCTATTACCAATTACAATTGGTTTTATCTATTTTTATTTATGAATAGCATGTAGCATTTTACTATCTTTACAAAGAATAAAATTAACTAATGAATTTATTTTACATCAGGGATCTAAATGTTTTATATTCCACCAAATGAAAAAATATTGTCACATATAAATCTTGAACAATGTCTTACCGGTGATCTTGTCAGAACCTGTCCTCTAAGTTTCCATTCTCCAGGCACATCATCCTCTGAAATTTCCGTCTCAAAGTTGGCCTCCGTTTTCTCAACCACCTCCACACTGACAAGAGGCTTCAAAATCTCAGCTTCACGTTCTGAAAAGAAATTTGAAAGGATTATATGCAACAATGTCAGCAGGTATAAGCAAAAATCAACCTCAGTTCTCAGTTCAGTTGCACTTACCACCAAGAGTCAGTTTTGCTGCATATCTGCGGCCTTCGACCTCTATGGTATAGTCAGCAACATCATCAGGCTGGGCATTCTTGATTGTAAGAGTGACCTCTTTGCCTTCCTTCGTGACCTCGACTTTGCCCGTAGGGTCAGGAATGGGAATTTCCTCATCGCCCTTGAACCACTTCCAGTTGGGAGTGTCCTTGAAGAGCTCACCCTTGAATGTAGCTGTGGTCTTGGGCTTCACGTGCTGATCCCTCAAAGGTCTAACTAACCAATCCCTAACGACTTCTGTTGAAGACAAACATGCATACATTCACAGTGGGTCTTCATTCACAATATTCAGAGTTTTTTGAGATGATGTAATGTTCAATAATATTCATACCGATAATCTTGACGTTGGTTTGAGTTTTTATGTTTTCCAAACCCACAACCTCGCAACTGTAAACACCAGCATCCTCATCATTTGAGTCCTGGAGCGTGATGGTCTGTGAAAGCCCGATGATGTTGATTGCAAGTTTGCCAGTGGTTGGTTCGATCACTTCCCCATTCTTCTTCCAGATCACTTCCTTGTCCTTGCTCAGGTCACAGGTCAGATACATTGGCTGCCCCTTGATCACAGATGTTTCTTCTTCCAGATTCTTTGTGAATTTCACAGGTAACTCTGAGATGATGAAACAAATGCGACTTGAGTAATCACACATTATTTATACCACATAAAATCGATGCAGATAGGACATAACAATCAACAGGTGCTGTGCATACACTGAACTGTAACATCAAAACTTATTGTCCCCATGAAATCAAAACTGACGATTCCCTTTTTTTTACGGAATATTGCAGTTTTCATTAGAAATAATTAATCCGTGTGGGTCATTATTCGATTTTTTTATTCATTCATGTGCCCTCATAAACTTTAATCAACATTTGAAAATGCACTATTGTGAGGATCCATCTCTAATGATGTCAGCTTGATGGACTAGGCGGGGCATCCGTTAACGCCACCCCCTCAGTCTGAGTTCCATTTCTAAATCAAACGCCTAATTTTCTATACCCAATCAATTCATAGTTGAAAACAAGCCACGCCCACTTTTTCCCTCATGTGACATTCCTTGTATGTGAAAAACGTCACAATACAGAAGTCAAGTCAATCGCGACTTCTTGTTCATTGAAGATGTGCGTTTACATTTTACTAGTAATATATATGCTCTATTATTTTTGTTGTGATTTGGATATACACATGTAAGTGTGTTATACATATGTAAAATATGAGCTGAGAGTAGCACTTCTTACTTTATCGCTCCCTAAGAAAAATCGCTTTATTGTTTTAATCTTCGTAATCTTCGTGTTGTTTATTTTGCTTGTTATATAAATAAACTACGTTTAAAGTACTTTGTTGTTATTTATTCTTAGCGGAGTTTACCAGAAGTTACGTATTGACCACGAAAGCCGCTTGTTTATGTTGTTACTGCTGAAACCATCTATATGTAAGATCTGATAATCATTATTGTCAATACTTATAAGTCTAATGTTATATCCAAAAAAGTATTGCAAATACCTTCCACTACAAGTCTAGCTGTTGAGGTCTTCTCTTTGTTGCCAAGCTTTGCAACACATGTGTACTCTCCGGTATCAGACAGCTGTACATCAATGATTTGCAGTTTGCGGTCTTTGCCATCAGAGGTGAATTTGTGTTTTGGATCCTCCCTCAGATTGTTGCCATCTTTCATCCAGCTGGTGATAGCGGTAGATGGAGAGATCTGACACTCGAATACAGCCGAGGAACCGATAGACTCGGCCTCCTGCAACACAATGTCCTGGAGCTCCGTCACAAACTTGAGTGGGACGGCTTTGAGCTGGTAGACAAAAGGAGATTCTGCCGGTGGTTTGTCACCTCCACCACCAGGTCTGAGCCCTCTACCCCTTCCGCCATCACCGGGAGAAGGAGTTTGTCTTGCTGCAATATGAGAGAAAAACTGTTGACATTTTTGGCACAGTGACAGTGTAAACGGTTTTGTTAAAAAAATTACAAATACACTAAGACAAGATGAATATAATACATTTAATGATAAACTTACGTCTTAGTCCTCTGCCTCTTCCGAAAGGTGACTCATCCTTAGGTTTGCCATCTGTTAAAATATTATCTAGTAAGTAAATGCTAGAAAAAAACTATTGAAATAGCTTAGAAATATATATGTATGAACATTATTCATACTGCACAGTCGTATTGCACGGAGGACAAAGAGTGGATTAATGAAACAAAACATTCACGTGTAACAAAACACAGACCAGGTCAAACACATGAGATGGACAACAGTCACAAACGACAAAACTGGACTCAATTGAGTCAAGACACTTTATCAAGAGGGGTTTGACATATATGACAAACAGAAGAATGCATGGACCAACAATTAATAACAAACAACATGAAGACACTTATGAAGAATAAAGAAGTTCGTTAAAGGGTAAAGATGGAAGTTGAGATGAGTTGATATTATTGGGAATGAGTTGTTTTAGGGAGCCATGAGATACCAATAGAGATACCTCTTTTGTCACCCATTCCTGGGGTTTCAACAGCCCCGTCTTCCAAGAGGTCATCAGAGTTCCCAGATCCATAACTGTCCCGAGGACCAAGTTCCCATCCCCAAGTTTCTTCATCAACTTCTTCCTCACCACACACTGCCTCTCCTTTATGTTCATGTACTTCTTCCTCTTGATGTGTAGGAATCTTGTGTACATGTAAAACACTGGGGGACATCTCTTTTATCACCTCTTTCATTGGCACTTTTTCTACACTTGTCTTCATAGGAATTTCCTGAGTAGTCTTTTCTTTAGGCGAGATTGTCTTTGGGACCTTTTTCAAAGTAACAGACCCGATCGAATCTTTGGGCGAAAGCTTTTTGGGTAATTTTGCACTGAGTTTTCTTTCCATTGGAATGGACTCAGCTTTTGGAGAAGGAGTATTTTTCAGCTCTCCAGGTTCTTCGGGTTTTAGTGATTTTTCTTCCTTCTCCTTCATTTTCTTTGGAGGAGAATCAGTCTTTTTGGAGATTTCTGGCTTCTCTTCTTTAACACTGGGTTTATCTACTTTTGGTGAGGGAGTTTTCTCTGTAATTTTCTTAGCTTCTACAGGTTTTAATTTAACCTTCTCTTTTTTCAGTTCTTCTTTTGGAATAATTCCTTCTTTTTTCAAGACTGTCTTCTCATCTTCCTTTGGTCTGTCCTCTGTTGACTTTACTGGGGTAGTAAGAGTCTTCATGGGGACATCTGACTTTTTGACATGTTCAGGCTCTTGTTTCTTCACCTTAATGATGGGTTCTTTTGAGACAACAGGTGTTTTAACGTTTTCAGCCTTTTCATAAGAGGACATCTCTTCCATTTTTGTCTTTGACATAGGCTCAAGCTTAAC